>NW_026000019.1:678074-686582 GCF_001458135.2 Marmota marmota marmota
TTTTTTTTTTTTTTTTTTTTTCTTCCCTCAAATAAGAGTCCAAATGTAAGAGGGCAGCCCACATCAATACATGGTGTTTTGGATATAGATGATGCTGTTCCAGGGATTCAGCTGCTCTCTCATCCTCTGGATTTTGGAGGCTGGCTGCATAGATTTTAGTTTGGGGACATGGGAAAGAGGCCATTGTTGTTTGTATGTAGATCTATTTCAGTCAGTTGTTGTTTGTATGTAGATCTATTTCAGTAAAGTTCTTTCATTGCTGTGACCAAAAGCACCACCAAGAACAATTAAGAGGAGGAAAAGTTTATTTGGCTTACGGTTGGTTTCAGTGGTCTCAGTATGTAGACATATCTCTGGCCCAGAAGTGGGGCAGAACATCAAGGTCAAAGGGTATAATGGAAGAAAGCAGCTCAGGGCATGACAACAAGGAAGCAGAGAGAACTCTGCTCATTGAGGACAAAATACAACCCCCAAAATATAACACCACATAAGACATTATAGTAGATAAATGACCTACTTCCTATAGCCATACACTACCTAGCTACAGTTACCACCCAGTTAATACCTATCAGTGGATTAATCCACTGATCAGATTACAACTTTCATAATCTAATCATTTCACATCTGAATCTACATGAGTCTTCTGGGAATACCACATATCCAAACCACAAGAGAATCCCAGGCTTACCGGGTATGGTGGTGCACTCCTGTCATCTCAGCGGCTTTGAAGGGTAAGGCAGGAGGATTGCGAGTTCAAAGCCAGCCTCAGCAATGGCGTGGTGCTAAGAACTCAGTGAGACCCTGTAATCTCTAAATAAAATACAAAATAGGGCTGAAGATGATGAGGCTTGGTGGTTGAGTGTCCCTGAGTTCAGGCCCTGGTACCAAACAAAACAAAACAAAAAAATTCCCGGGCTTGCTGTTGTTTTTCTTCCTCTAGACTTCTGGAGAGGGACAATCGGTGGATGCCGTGGAAGTAGCATGGTTAATTCTTCTCACTTCATATACTCTAGAGACAGTATCATGCCAACACTGGGCCTGGGAAGAATGATCTAGCTGTGTGCTTAGAAGTGTAGGAAATGCACCTGTTGAGAAGCTGTAGTTTCTACCAACTTGCACACAATTTTACTTTTTATTTTGTGATCAAGAAGTTTCATATTTCACTCCTTCTCATTTCTTATTGATCTAAACTTAATCACATTCCTAGCAGAACTACAAGAGCTGGGGGAAAAATACCTTGTTGGTGGCTGTGTGCTTAAGTGAAAGTTAGGGGGCAGTCTTTTAAAAGAACGAATGTAATAATGCTTATTGGAGGTTTAGCAGTAACTTTGCCACTTTTATGTAAAGTCCTCAAATGTTTTCATTTAGTGAAAGTTGAGAATAGGTTATACAAGTATGTTAACATGCAGATAATTTTCATTTACCAAGGTTTTCAGAAGATATGACACAGCAATGTGAACATTCTTGTCTCCTTCATTTTGTTAGGTATTTCATCTCTCAATTTAAGACTCAGCTAAAAGGCTTCAAGGATCCATACCCTGTATCCAATAAACTTGTATTAATTTAGCAAAGGCTCCTGACTCTGTACTCTGTAGAGTTTGACAGAAAGTATTTACTAAAACAGTGCATAGGTTTAATTAAATACTTTGTTTTTATTGGAAATATAGCAGGTGACAGTCTAAGTAATTTCCTCTGTGAATCATTAGCAATTATCTCTAATATTTAAGAAGCAGAACACATTCATGCTTAAAAATTCACTTTTCAATGTGTCAATAGCTTTATTTTCTCAAAGAAAATTATGCCTATGAAGGAAATCTAACATTTACCTATAATTAAACTATTGTTTGTGAGGAACATTTCTGAATATTTTCACACATAATAGCTAATTTAATAATTAATGCTGTTTCTTTGAGTAATGACTGATTAAGGAGAAAACGAAAAAGAGGTAGATACATGAAACAATGAGAAGGAATAGGAGAATAAAAAACAGAAGGTACAAGTCCATAAAGATAGACCTCTGAGTCAACTTCATTGCAAATTAGAATTCTTGGCAAAAATCGCAGAGCTGTAAAGAGTGTTACTGTAAATTCACAGCAAATTTAAGAAAGCCTTCAACCACAACCAGTAATTCTACTTTTTAAATTAGCTCTTTAAAACATGTTCTCCCATTTTCAGCAAAGGATAATACATTTTCCTATGTGCCCAGATTTCAAATTCTACTTAAACCCTTCTCTACCCCCACCTTGCAACTCATATTCTCAGTTCATATTTCATGAAGAAGAGGAGATTTTCTATAGAGGGGCCTCTTCCTTTCTCATCTGTGTGGCACCATGGGTGGACCATCTACCCTAGCAAAGGACAAGTCCTCTGATCCCAGACTTTCCTGATTCTAGAAATGTCATTGCTTTTTTGTCTCCCCTTCATTCCCAGACACTAGCCTTTCTGTACTTACAAGTGAATTCCATGTTGCCAAGACCAAAGGTACATTCTTGTAATTTCTTCACTTTACTCAAGTTTTCAGGGTTTTTGAAAACAATGTCTGATTCTCCTTTTGTCAGATAAGGTACTTTTTAAAAGATTCCTTGAGAAAAGGTATTCTTAGTTTTCTTCATTGGTTTTTTTCTTCATTTCTAAACTATTTTTTTTTCTATACCTGTGTGGATTAGTTAGCTTTTTGGTACTATAATAAATTACTTAAGGCTGTGTAGTTTCTAAGAAAAAGTGGTCTATTTAGCTCACAGTTTCTGGAGCCTGGAAATTCAAGGAGCATATATCAGGTTCGGGCAAGAGCTCTTCTTGGGGCTCAAATTATGGAGGGACAAGTGTGCATATATCTGTATCTGATTTCTCTCCCTCCCCTTATTAAGTCACCAAGATGTGATAATAGGGCCCAACCCTAATGACCCAATCTAATTTAATCTAATCAATTTCTAATACCCTATCTCTAAACTTTACATTTGCATTCATTTTCTACCCTCTTAGTAACATAAGCATAAGATTTTTGAACATATACTTCTGTAGGCGTTCATGAAAAGAAATCATATTCTACACAAATAATTTTCCTTTCTGCTTAACTTCTAAATATGATGTTTGGACAATTCTTTCCTATTGAGTTCTAAATGAGTTGAGAAATAGAAGTGAATTTGGTTATTGGGATGTGCCCTTCAGGAGCATATTGGGACTCCCTCTCTCTCTTTCTCAGCTTCTCGGGCACCATGTGCTCCTCTCCATGTGCTTCTGACATGATGAATTGCCTTGCCACAAGCCTAGAGACAACAGGGCCAAGTGGTCATGGACTGAGACTTCTTAAATCCTGAGACAAAATAAATCTTTTCTCCTTTAAGTATATTTTCCTCAGGTATTTTGTTATAGTGACAACTGACTAACTAGAAAATTGGTATCAAGAAATGGGATTATTGCTGAGACTTTCTGACAACATGGTTCAGAAGCCTTTGGAATGTTTATGGGAAGAAATTGGAAAAGTGTGGAGAATTAGAACTCTATGCAGAAGCTCAGTAGACCAGAACATTGATAGGAATGCAAACAGTAAACGTTGTGCGCATGGAATTTCAGATAAAATGGAGGACTGTACAGGAAATTACACTAATGAACATTTGTGTTGCCTTCTGGGCAAAAAAAAAAAAAAGAAAAAAAAAAAGAAATGAAAACTCATATACAATTTTCCTATGTCCAGAGATTTTGTATGAGTTTGAGTTTAAAGGTGATGGAATAATTAATCTGTTGGACAAAATTTCAAGGCAGCCCAGCATTCAGGCATTGGCATGGATGCAAATAGTCAGTATGGGCATGTAAATATGCTTTTCACCAGAATAGAGTAGAAAGTTAGGCAAAACAGTTTGACAGAAAAGGAGTGTATTTAATGTTCCCACCCAGGAGGGTCTGCTTGTTAAGAAATTCCTGCCATTAAAAAGAAGCCAAGTACTTTGCACCAGGACTGTAGGATAGATGCCTTGAGGGTATCTCAGGAATCAGCAAGACTCTAAGCATCAAAAAGTTCAAAGACTTTTGCTTGAACACACCTACCCACTTCCTGTCCTGCCTATATAGGATTACCTAGGGAATTATTTTGAAGGGATTTGGTTATTCCTGTCCAGCCATCTAGGCCTCAGAATCCATTGTGGCTATGATTCCACTGGACCTGTGTACTGCTCCAACCAGCGGTAGCTGTCCATGTGATGATGGTTTTGCAATCAGGCAGAATGTGAGAGATGTGGGGTCATGTAGGTTTTCACTGAGCTTTCAAAGAAAAGCCTGGGAGGAAGTATTTGTCAGGGTCAGAGTCCTTGCAAGCAGCCCTTTGGGTGATAAATAAAGTTGTGAGAATGAAGCCAAAGTTGCAATGGGGACTCCAGAAAGTTACAGATGTTTGTAACATGGAGCATCTGCTGAGGGAGGCAGCAGGTAGAGTCAGTCCAAGAGTCACCATATGAACTGCAGCCAGTAAGGCCATAATAGGTGCTGGGCTATCCAACCCCCTTGGACCTTACATTCCTCCACGAGGTGTCTTAGTTCCAAGACTTGGAGCTGTTGGATTTAATGCTTGTCTTGATGTGTTTTTGTCTTGCTTTGGTCTAAAACCTCCTTTCTATTTTCCTCTTTCTCCTTTTTAGGGTAGTAATGTTTACCCTGTGCCATTTCATGTTGGAAGTATATAACTTGCTTATTTTATTTTTAAAGGGGCTCACAGCCAAAGTTTCTCTTAACTTCCTGCCAAAAGCTCACATTCCTTTGGTGCTATTGGGAGGCGATGAAACCTTTTAGGAGGTGGTATCCCATGGAAAGAAGTTAGGTCATTGGGGATGCATCCTGGGAGGGAATTTTGGATTCCTATTCATTACTCTCTTTGTTTCAGGGGTGCTGTGAGGCAAACAAAACTCTCTAGCCACATGATTTCGTGATGATACAATTTTTTGCCAAAAGTTCAAATGCAACAGGGCCAAGCAGTCATGCACTAAAAACTAGGCAACTGTGAGCCAAAACAAAACTCTTTTCCCACAAGCTGATTATCTCTGGTATTTTGTCACAGTGACTCAAAGCTGACAAACACAAAAGAAATCCCATATATTCTCCCACAGAGATTGGGTCTTTACAATGGGGCTGAAAGTAATAGAGTGCCTTTTCTAGAACATGGCTTACATGAAGAGGAGATAAAAGACAAAGCTAAAGTAGAACAGGATCATTATCCTAAACTAAATAATCATATATGCCATTGTGGGGTTGAAGAATAAAGAAGTCAGAAGTGATATATTTCTTCTGAGTGGAAGGAAAACATTGTAAATAAGTATGAATATATATATATATATATATATATATATATATATATATATATACACATATATATATATAGATAGATAGATATATAGATAGATAACCTTCCCTATTAGCTAAGAACTCCAGAGGTTATGTAGATAAATATGAGATATAGACACTATGTATAAGAATATAGCAATTTCATAAAGCTGATGAGATAAGGTACCTGAACAAAAAGAACTATTCAGGATACCCTATAGAAAATAGCACTCTTATCCATTTATTCTTTACTTGCATTTCTTTCACAATCTTTACAGACTGATACTATACTAAAATTTTTTGCCTAAAGTAAGAAGAAAAGCCCTTGAGCTTTCATTTTATTCCATATTGTATGCCCAGTGCCTACAACAGTAAACAGAATGTAGTTGGCAATTATTGAATGAATGAATAAATGGATGCAAAATCTTGACAAATATACAAGCAAGTGCCACATCAGTAAAGTAAAATAAACTAAGAGAGTGAATAGGAGACCTGTAGTTGCTCATCAGTGGAAGAGATTCCTGTTTTCTCAGATGATCAAGGAAGGTTTCAAGGACATACATCTTGAGGTGGACCTTAAGAAATATAATTTTGCTACATAATTATGCTAAAAAGAATGGGAAGGAAATCAGATGATTAAATGAAAATATTTAAAAACTGACAAAATATTTTTCAATCTATGAAATTTACTAGTGTGCACATTACATGAAGGGTTTTTATTTACTACCACAGTATGAATAAGTATAAAATATATAGAAAGTGAAAAATTGTACATTTTATTTTTCAATTAATTCTTCTACTGAAATTATGAAAATCTACTGATTTTATTAATGTAACTTTATAAGACTTTTGTGTTCTAGATAAGACTACAACATGTATATATGTGTGTATGCATACATATATGTGTCTATGGGTGTAGGTACACGTACAAAGCAAAATTTAAAAATATTTTTAGAGCATAATTAAAAGTATAAACCATATTTTTAAAGTATAATTTTTCTTCATCTTAACATACTTCTCAAAATTAAAAAATGATTTTGGTGTAAATTTCCAGAAAGCTGACATTGTGGAAAGAGATAATTTCCCCAGGTACAATAGTTTATATATTCCAATATTCTAACCCCAAACTTATGTTCAGTATAGTAAAGTTGTTTTATTTTTAATTTCAGGTTTTAGAAGCATGGTATAAATAGAAATAACAGCAGTAAAACATTATTTTATTTTCCATAGTCCAACAGTAAAATGAATTAATGTAGCCGAAAATATAAAATTATTTTGTTTATTAGTTTTAGTTTAGTTTACTGAATATTAATATAAGATTGAAAAATATTAGTCTTCCTTGTCAGAAAGAAAAGTATTCAGGATTATGGAACAATCAAGAATAGCTTAGAGAAGATTCCTGCTGCTTCTCTTCAATAATTTTCTGATTTTTTTCTCTTATGCCCTTGCATGAAATTGCTTGTGTTAAGAAACTAGCTATTATCAAAAGAACTCAATTGTGACTGAGCTACTTTATCAGATATACAGACTGTTATTTGACTTTTAGTTTCACCATCTATCCATATTGATTGAAACAATAGTACCCATTTTATTGTATAGCTCATATTATGAATAAAAATTATAATTGTTTTGAATTAGCCTGTACCTTTTCAAGCTTTTATCTACAATTTAAGACTTGCACTGCATCTTTTTTTTTTTTTACATAAAACTTACCAAGAGCTTCAGAAAGGTCAATTTCATTACTCTCCTATATGACAAATATTTTAGTCACACTTCAGAGCTGAATGCAGATATAACCACCATATTTCAGCTGAGAATCCTTTAAAAAATCCAAACCATTTGTGGCATTCTGAAGATTTAGTCTGCACTAGATGATTAGCAAAGTCTAACTTAGAGGTCACTCAGCTGACTACATTTTATCATTGTTTACTGTGAAACCTTGTGAAAGAAAAGTGAATATTACCTATGTCTTATTACTCTTATCTTTAAAAAATTGTGCCTAACTAGATTTCCAATGGTTCCAAGGCATGCATGATAATATAGGAATTCTGATCATGAGGTGTTCTATAGTAAAAAGCACATATCTTATTGCTATGACATTGAGTTATGTGAAGCACACCTTTTCTTTGAGATGAAGATCAAAGACTTTCTTGTATATTTTCATTTAATAATTAAAGAAACAATAGCTAAAAATGTCAACACACATAAAGAAGTGTCAATAATATCACTAATCAGGTATTTATGTACATTTAATGTTATTTCAACTTGATATTTTGTACTTAGATTTTTAAAATTACCATATTCTAATTTCATAATTACTGTTTGAATATAATTATTTTACTGATTGATTTTACTCTGCAAAGACTTTCATAGTTTGCATTTTCACAAATTATGAATACTGCTTCAATTGAAAATTGGTCGTTTGGGGGTGGAGATGCAAATTAGTGCTAGAGAACTTGCCTAGCATATTTTAGTCCTTGAGTTCAATGCCCAGTGCTTCCAAAACAGCAATAACAGTAAAAAAATTGGTGATTTAACTTGGGATTCTTTAGAATCACAGCTATCTTCTTGGTATTTATAAAACCATAGAAAATAACATAGCAAATGTACAGTAAGAAAGAACTTGCTGAGCAAGCCCACTAAAATAAATTAATTTTTAATTTCCTTATCTATGCTTTTATTTTATATAATCCATAACAAGTTTCATAATGAGGATGATTTGTGATTTTTTAATAGTGTAACTACTTTTAAGAATATCTGAATGAGATTGTTAATCCAATTAAGAAAATTAAGAAGGTAAGACATGAAGATATCTGAGGGAAGAACCTGCAGACAAAAACATAACTAATGTTAATGCCTTCACATGTTGTAAGAACAGTCAGGAGACAAGGATGATTGGTAAACAATAGCCAGGAAGGAGGAGAAGTTAGAGTGTAACAAGGATATGGATTATTTAAAGCTTCATAGGCCAATATAAGGATATTTTCTAGTACTCAAAATATCCATGCAGGGCCTGTAGGGTGGGGTTTTTAGAAGAGAAATATATCTGGTGCTCCTGTAACTGCTGAACACACACACACACACACACACCCCACAAATGTCAACATTATACTTAGTTTTGTTATATATATATATATATACATATATATATATATATATATATATATATATATATATATATATATATATATATATATA
>NW_026000019.1:686593-874047 GCF_001458135.2 Marmota marmota marmota
AGATGTGTATAAGAGACAGATATATATATATACATATATATATGAAAATAAATATTAAATCAGAACAGCCATGAGTTCAAAATTATAGGTTCTACTTAAAAATTTTCAAGAAGAAAATTATAGTGCATTTAAAATGGTACTTAACTCTCCCAATAGTTTCTTGAAACATTTGAGGACATCATTGAAAATATGCTGTTACTGACAAACAATGTTAGTTTTTCAACATTTTTATAATTTCTTTTAGCTTTGCTTCATGTTAAGGGAAAGTCTTTTTTTGTGTGTGATTAAGGAGGTTGAGGGCATATATGTAATCAATTTCCTTCAGGTAAATATTTTTTAGTTTATATGATAAATATGGAAGACTAATGTAGTCCTATATAGTATATTTCAATTTGCAATAATCACAATAACCATTCATACCAGAAGTTAAGCAATTATAATTGGGATATCACTATTTAAGTATGCTTTCTCCCTTTGTAGGAATGTAAACCCTTCCTTTCCACTATTTTTAAAAGTCTGATTTATTTTTTTCATTTTTTTTTCAGTCTGTACTGTCTATCAGACACTTCCTCAGGACATAGATGAGAATTAGCAATTAAAAATCAAGAAGTCCCTGAATACCATGCTGAAAAGGTGATAATAGATGAATGGATTAAAAAATGGATTAAAAAATGTGGCATTTACACATAGTGGAATATTACTCAGCACTAAAAAATAACAAGATCATGGCATTTGCAGGGAAATGGATGGCATTAGAGCAGATTATGCTAAGTGAAGTTAGCCAATCCCTAAAAAACAAATGCCAAATGTCTTCTCTGATATAAGGGGGGTGACTCAAAATGGGATAGGGAGGGAGAGCATGAGAAGAAGACTACCACTAAATAGAGAAGAGAGGTGGGAGGGAAAAAATAGGGAGAAGGGGAGTTGCATGGAAGATGGAAGGAGAACCTCATCGTTATACAGAATACATATATGATGTTGTGATGAGAAAAAGAAAAAAAAATGTGTCACATTAGATTGGATAGAGAGAAAGGATGGGAGGGGAGGGGAGGAGTAGGGGAGATAGGAAGGGCAGCAGAATAGAATAGACATTATGATTGCTGTATGTATATATGTGACTCTATGACCAGTGTGATTCTGCAATCTGTACAATCAGAAAAATGAGAAATTATACCCCAATGATTCAAATGTATGAATTGCCAAGATCATTGTAATGTCATGTGTAGCTAATAAAAAAAATAAATTAAATTACAAAAAAGTCAATGTCCTCAACAGTAGTAACCAAAACCATAGGGCTACACAGAAAATAAAATACTGCACAGATCAACTTGGGCAAATCCTACAAACACAGCATTCATCCAAAGAAGGCAGACACAAGACCTAAGAGTACATGAAAGTTGATTCTATTTACACAAAGTGCAATTTGGATATTAGAAGTCAGAAGAGTTGTCACCTCTGGGGAATGATATCAGGAATGGTACACAAGAGAGAAATCTGGGTGTTGATGATATTCTGTTTCAAACTTGACCTGAGTGCTTGTTAAAAGAATGTACTTGAGGGCTGTGGTTGTAGCTCAGTGGTGTGCAGCACTGTGTTCGATCCTCAGCACCACGTAAAATAAACAAACAAACAAACAAACAAATAAAGGTACTATGCTCATCTACAACTAAAAAAAAAAAAAATCAAGAAGTCACTGAATACCATGCTGAAAAGGTGATATTTGAGCAAATTTGGAATTTTAAATTAAAAAAAAATTGTCAAACACTTATTTAAGTTGTACTGATTCTTGTTTTCTTTTTCTACTCTTTTTGAGCTGAAAGTTGTCAAATATTGTTAAATCACACTTATGGCTTCTGTTGTCTGCTTCTTATGCAGTGTGACCATGTGACCATTGTGCTTCTTATGATGTATGACCCTTACAAATCTAAACTTTTCCTTTAACCATATTTTGACATCACAACCAAAAAGAGAAGAAATGAAATAGAAGCTCAAACAATAGAAAATGAGTCTTGAAAACTGGCTGGGAACCACACATCTCTAAGAGATTAAAATATAGAACTATTTTTTTGTTGTTGTTTTTAATGGAAGTGCAACACAGGGATAAGAAACATTCAATGATATCTTACACATACAAAAGAATATGTAATCTTTAAAGGTAAGGATCTCAAAAACTATAAGCCTAAACTAAAAGTAAGCCTCTAAGTAGATGGGATAGATATTAGAATGATCATGGATATTAGAAGGGGGCAATGGACCAATTACATAGCTAGAAGATCTGGTTTAGAGGCACTTCTAGATTAGCGTAGTGCAGCACAAAGTGTCTAGCAAATGGAGGGCCTAAGAAAAAATGTGGATAGAGGGGAGCAATCAATTCAGAATTTAAAGAATATCCTAATTATAATAACAAAGTCACAATTGTCAGAATTGAAATTACAGTTTATAGGATCCACAGAAAGAAAGCTCTGAATTACATTGCAGTGAAGGACTGGAGAAGACAGAAAAACATTCCATTCCATGAAGTAAGAGTTCTATTTGTGTGAAGACTTCTCATAGCCAATGCCAGATTCTAGAATATTATGGAACATATTTTTCAAATGCTGATGGAAATTATTTTCTAATTCAAGAATTCTGTATTCAGCAAAACTGCAGTTTACAGAGTAGCCAACCTAAGTACATTTTTGACTTGCAACTTCATGCAATTTATCATCCTAAGATCCTATGAGACATAACTTTCCTTGAATTTTATATGACTAGATATAGGAAAAATATTTTGATATAATAATATATATATAGAACTGTATACCCACAAAGCATATCATTTCCATTGTTTAAGCAGTTATCCAAACAATAATAAATTTCACAAATTAGGTCTTAAAAAGAAATTTCAAATAATTTTAAATATATGCTTTTACTGGATATTTTAAACACAAAATATTAATCAAAATTATATTGCATCATTAAATACCCTCACAATATTCTAAATAACTCTTGGACAAAAGGAAAATAAAATTTTAAATTAGTATTTTATAATGGGAACATTACAAAAGGGATATGATTAACATAACTCATGAAAATGTGTATTTTTTTAGAAAAATGTTTCACACTGGCATTTAGTGCTGGAGCAAGGTTCATTTTCTGCAAATCTATTATGTAAAATTAATTCAAATGAGTTGATATTTTCAAAAACAAGAAAATTTAAACAGAATAGAAAACTTTAGTGATATTTAATAAAAGCCAGTGCTAATATGTTGGAATAATCTTTTGGATAGCCATCATAATACATTTGAGGACAGGTCCCTTTAGACCAGACACTTCAGATTTATGGAGGGCACCCAAGTCGATAATTTTGTATGCTTTCAAAGAAATTCTGAATGTCTCAATCATTGTCCAACTTGAATACTATACTTATAAAATCAAATTTACTCTACGGTTTCTTTTTAATTATTATTATTTTTTACTTGTGGATAGACCTTTATTTTATTTATTTATTTTTATGTGGTGCTGAGAATCAAACCCAGTTGCCTCACACGTGCCAGGCAAGTGTGCTACCACTGAGCCACAGTCCCAGTCCCTCTATGGTTTCTTGATCCAACTCTACACTATCCTTTCATGGACTCAAATTCTGGACATGATTTTGATTAGAATCTGGTTCTAATTCCCCAAAAGAAGTTGCTGCTAGTGTGGTGTTTAAAATAGTTTATAAAACTTGAAAGACAGAAAGAGACAATGGCAAGAATGTCTGACACTTTGTGGTGGGACAGCATGAAATATTCTGGTCTTCACCTTTGAACTTATAGAGCAGGTCCTTCCCTATGAATGCTGACATTCTTCCTAGGGAGCTTGGGAAGGTTTTTTTTTTTTTTTTTGGCCTCCATGCTAGAAAGATCCAGAAATGTTTTGGAAACTGCAAAATGATACAGGCTGCTAACACAATGGAAAAGAAGTAATTTTCTGTAGTTGGTAGCCATAATCCTAGACTTAGGTTATAAGGTAATGAAGTCAAAACAGGATTCTTAAACTAAAATCACTTTTCAAAATGTTTGTTCTATCATTCTATGTCTGACTCAAATTAGCCTTCTAAGAAAGTCTACACACAGCAGTGAGAGAAAAGCAATTCAGAGGTATTCTCAGACACATTACAATGAATAGATTTCTGTTGACCCGCTTTATACATGCCAGTCCAAATAGCTTTTATGTTCTGCCATAGAATTTTCCTGTAGGTCTCTTTAGCTAACCCTTAGTATTCTTTACATGATGATTTCTATTTTCTTTATGTAGCAATATAATTACTTTTCAGAAGCAAAAGCATCAGGCCTGTTTTCCTTTTTTTCTATTGAGTTAGGGTTCATTTTGGCAGTTACTATAATTGCATATTACTGAATTCAGGAACACTAGCCAGAAAAATAAAATGGGAACTGGTGCAGTACTATTTCAATTCACATACTAGTTTCCCTATAAATAATTTCACAAGCACACCATTCCTCTCTCTCCAAAGGCTTCCAAAACACGACAAAAGAAACATGATCAAAAGCATTTTTGTTTAACTCAAGGCAAAACAAGTAGAAGAAAGGCAAGCTATAAAAGGAAGAAAGCATTCCCTATAATTATACTTTCAAAAATGTTTCATTTCTCCTAAATATTGCATATGTTTGAATGGTTCTTATTTTGAATGTTTAATGTTATTCATATTTACTGAAATATACTATTTTTAAGAATTAATTTTTTAAGGCAGGACAAGTTCTCTTCTTTTAAACTTACACGAATAAATGATACAAGTAAAACATATTGAAAAATATAATTATTTTCTGACATAGAACGTCATTTCAAAAGTGGTGGGAGAAAGGTGTGCAAAATCACAGAATTTAGAAGTATGCATGCCCGTGGTTGAAATAGATGACAAAGGAGAAAAAAATTATAGCATTTCTAAACGATGATAAATGTATCACTAGGCTTTTCATAAAAGCCCAGGCCATTTGAGTCTTCTTATTAAGAAAAAAGATTTAATGTGTTATAAAATATTTATTGCACTGCTGCTTTGTGTTACATTAACATGAAAATTTCAAACATAAAATGGAATATTGTTTATGAGACCATAAAGTTACAAGCTCTCCTACATTGGTAAGTACAGTCTGATTTTGACATTATATTCAGGCATCCAGTTATCCTCTCAGTTATTTATGGTCAAAATTTAAAGCTGTCTCAATAGTCTACTTTTAAAATGCCCAACTACTAGTCATTCTTATCGAGCTATTTTGTGACCACTAAACAAACAGTCCAAATGATGTTTACCAATTCAACTCTAAGTTCTAAGTTCTTAGCAGGCTTTCGAGTGCTATTGAACAAATTGCTAGAGGTATGATCCTGTGACAGACCTAAACTTAGAATAAACATTTTATTCATTTTATATTCAGAGAATTTAAAAAATCATTTGTTAATTTCTGCATAATATTTGCCTTCTATAATTCGACTTTTTGTAATGATCTTGACTACTATATTTATGCTTCCATTAATATGGTTTCTCATGAGCTTAAACACTAATGATTAAAAAACAGGCAAAAATACATTGTTTTACACTTGAGGTAACACTTTGTATTTTGAAATACAGTAATCAATTGCTACGCAAATTCCAAAAGTGTCAGAGATATTCTTATATCCTTTACTAATATAACATAAGCACAATATCTTACATATATTATAGCTTACCTATGTATAATTGTATAATAGCTTACATACATTATAGCTTACCTTTCTATAATTCTATAATACAATATCAAACCAATATCAAGAAACTGATATTGGTTCAATACTATTAACTAGATTATATTTTTTCTCACATTTCACATATCTGTGTGTGTGTGTATGTGTGTATGTGTGTGTTTGTGTATAGTTCTATAGGATAACCACTGGAACAAATACAAAAAAAATGATTTTTTATTATCACATTGGAATGCATTTGGTATGGTTTAGAATACCTTCTGTTTTAATACCCCCTAGCTGCTTAAGTGAACTGGTTTTCTTCAATGTTGTAATATATTCAGTTGTACTGTAATGTCTTTACCAACCAGGAGTTAGGCAGTTAATTTCCCCAGCCTTTACCAGTACCCAGCATAAAAAAAGGTTTTCTATAAATAAACAATTTTATTTGCTTTAATTTCCATGGTTACTGCATAGGTATGCTACAGTTACCACACACACACACACAAAAAAAAATATATAATAGATTGAGTAGCTTAAACAACAGAAATTTACTTTCCCATAGTTCTATGGGCAGGAAGTCCAAGATCAAGTGGTTGGAAGGGTTGGTACTTTTTCAGCTCTCCCTTCTTGGCTTGTAGATAGCGATCTTCTCTGAAGAAGATCTTCCCTCTGGGTCAGACTCTCTTATAAGACTAGAAGACTGTCCACAGGAATTAATTTAAATTGAATTACCTCCTTAGTTACTGCATCTCCAAATGTGGACACTTTATGAAGTAAAGGTGTTAGGATTTCAATATATGAATATTAGGGAATTGCAGTTCAGTCCCTAACAGTTACCTATCCTCTTTTGAGTAGTGAAATGATGACCACTGAAAACTGGTGCTGGAAGAGAGGTGACCCATTGCTCTTTGATGATAGTTGCTGTAGTTCCTTTTAGATATAACAGGCACTCACTTATCTTGTTGATTCATAGGCTTTGTAGGACTACAGTCATTCACGGGTTCCTAAAATAAATCTTTAGGTAACTAGAGGATCTTTAAATAATTCACCAATTTAAAATTTGTTACTACTTGGATATTCATCTGGTAATCAGTTGTTATGGTGTGGCTGTGAGATGTTTCCCCAAATCTCCTGTGGTTTCTGCAGGAATATTCAGAGGTAAAATGATTGAATTGTGAAAGCTAAAACCTAATCAGTCCCTCCTAGTTTGAGTGAACTGGTTGTTAGGAGTAGGAAGGAGGACTGTGACTGGAGGAGGTACACTGGGCGTGTGTCCTGGACAGAAGCATCCCTGTGGTCTCTTTGCTCTCTCTCTCCTTCCTGACCCCACCTTAAGGTGGATCAGCTTTTTCCCACTGGAGGTTTCCGCAAGGACAAGGACTTGCTGCCTCCCTGTGGGCCCAGAGCAATGGAATTGGTTGTCTGTGGACTGAGACCTCTAAAATCTTGAATCCTAAATAATCTATTCCTACTCTAAGTGGTTATTGTCAGTGTTTTTGGTCCTAGCAATGAAAAGCTTACTAAAACGCAAGTGATAGGAGAATCACATACCAGTGAAGCACTCCCATTTACAAGACTCTGAAGTGTTGTCTGGTTTCTTGAGGGGTGTCCTGAGGAACTAGAGCCTCCCCTCAGCTTCCAGTCACAACCAGCTACACAAAATGCAGACTTGTGTTGCCCCTGTGTAAATCTGTAGACCTTAGGACTTTCACATGCCTAAAATACCAGTTAACTGGTATATTATTTTATGAATCAGAATATGGATAAAAATTATGATTGATTAATCATAGTGACATTACAGGTAGAACTAAGGCTAGGAATGTTTAATTTCCTAGTACCTTCTAAGTTTTATAATAACCACGATAGCACAAGCTATTTTCATTGCAAGGGATCCTTCCACTGGAAAATTTTAAAAAACCAACAAACAACAAATGATAAATACAACAACAACATCTAGTTCTCTGATAATTTGAATATATCACTTAAAACTCTAAAGGACTTTCTATTTATAGGATTCATTGGCTGGTCTTTACACAGATCAAAGTATTTAGATGCTAGATTTAAGAGATGTAAAATCAAATAAAACTCTAATAATAATTGGGTACATGAATGATGTAATTGATTCAATAATTCTTTCTAATTTTTTTTCTTAGTAAAAGGAGATAAATTTGGTGACCGGCAGACAGGGTCATTTTTTAACTTCAAATAAGATTATTAGTGAGAAGATCTCTAACTCTGAGGTAATATGCCAAAATTAATAATTGTCATTCTTTAATCTTAAATGCTATATAGCTATGCTCAAAAATTGAATTTATAAACATAAATATTGTTATCTTTTCTTTTGATCCATTTTTATATTCATTCAATTGCTCATTTATTTTTCAACTGAAAATAAAAATCTACTAAAACAGAAAACATAAATTTTTAATATAGTTTTCTAAATTCATCAGCCATTAACTTTCACAATTTTTCACTCTTTTAAACAACACATCATTATTTTTCTTTCTTTTGTAGAGTAACCTCATAGCATTACTTTTTTGTTAGGCTTGCTATCATTTTCAATACAATTCTGCAGGTGAAATATAGTTGACCTGTGACAGCCTCCGGTTTGTTATGCTGATTTTAAAATTATTATTGAGCAGTTGCTAAAGCAAAAGTGGATAAGGAAAAATTATGGTTTTGCTTAAAAATAGTATTTCTATAACTTAGAGATAGAAAATTCATTGCCTCTTTATTACTAAAATTATTTAAATACATTTAATTCATGTATAAACCACATTAATATATGGAAGAAATCAGTGTGCACTTTTTAACTTTCATTTATCTAATTTTGAGGAAATTTAGATTGTTTATAATAAATAAATAAATAACATGGAACATGTAATTCCACATAAAAGTCTCCATTAAATCAAAGGAATAATGATAATTAAGATATATTTTCATATCTTGTACAGACTAATCATCCCTAATCAGAAAATTTTAAATCTGAAACTCTCCAAAATTCAAAACATTTTGAACAGCATCATGAAATGTCATAGTGGAAAATTTCATGCCATAACATATTGTTTCAAGTCCAAAAATATTGAAAATATGGTATAATATTACCTCCTGTCTAAATGTATAGAGTTTATATGTAGTAAAAATTAATTTCACATTGAGCCCTAGGTCTCATTTCCAATACATCTAATCACATATATGAAAACATTTCAAAATCTGTAAAAAAGCTGAAATCCCAAGCACTCTCGTCACAAGTATTTAGATAAGCAATACACAACTTGTGCTACATTAGTATGAATGTCGCATTGTTCTTTGATTCATTTTAGAGTTAAATCAGCAAATAACATCAGTATAACTATTTTATGAATGAAGTTGTTGAGATTAAATATTATCAATTATAATTCAAATTAAAGACAGGATAAAAAATAGATATTTTTCTGAAAATTGACTTTCTAAAATGTTTGGTTTACTTTTTGGCAGTAGACATTTTTTTGTAACCAATTTTTTTCTCAAACTAAAAATTATGTCATATTACATCATGAAAATTTTTGATGAGGAATAATTAAAGGATTATTATCAGTGATCTAAAATTATGGTAGGTTGGAAAGGAAGACCTATATGGAATTAAATTGTTGCCAGAATGATCTACAAGGTGAGCTATTTAGAGCAGACTAGGAGATCTATAATACTTAGACCTAGAAAAGGAGATAAATACAAGTATTGTTGTACTTTGAGACAGAAAGTATAATTACAGAGAAGAAAAAGAATTAAATGCATGTAATTTAAATATCAATTTGAAACCTGGTGCTTGATGATGGAGTTTGTTATATAATTTAAATAAATTTTTTAACTCACATGATCAGTATTTGTCTTGGGGAATATGTCCCTAGTTAATAGATATCAAACTCATAAAAGGGATCCAGCCATGCAAGCAGACTGAAAGAACATTCCAGGAGCAAAAGTCCTAAGGTAGAAACTATTTTATTAGGCTTAAATAAAACTTTACTCTGTTTGTAATATTCCTTGGTCATATAAAATAAAAAGGAGAAATGTAAAGTTAAGGATTAATTTAACAGTTATTAAACACCCTTTATGTGCCTGACATTGTTGTAATTTCGATGACCTAAGCAAGCTTGTGATATTTCCCAGGTGAACTATGCATCTATGTCACTATAGTTTGTTGATTTTAAGTCCTTTGGTATAAACCGAGGAATGGGATAGCTGGGTCAAATGGTAGTTCCATTCCAAGTTTTCTGAGGAATCTTCACACTGCTTTCTAAAGTGACTGCAGCAATTTGCAGTCCCACCAGCAGTGTATGAAAGTACCTTTTCCCCCACATTAAATAGTTTTATGAAATGGAACTGACAAAACTGAATTTCATGCATTTGAATTGATAGGGCTTGAGATAACCATACATTCATAAAATCATCAGTAATGATAGCCAACATATCATCATCTCCAAAAATTGTCTTGGGCTGCTTTGAATTCTATATGTCCCAATTGTTGGTCCCCTCTATAATAGGCAACTACTTATCTTCTTTCTAACACTATAGACTGTTTGAAAACTTTCAGAGTTATATAAAAATGGAATTACAAAAGTATGACTCCTTTTTTCTTTTTCTTTCTGAGTGAAATATTGATAGCTCTCTCAATTTCTTCCAGACTACTTATTTAACATAATTACACAAATTTTGATGTGTAGTGTTTTTACTTTCATTCAGTAAAAGTATTTTATTTTGTATTTTCTTTCTTCTTTGATATGTAGTATTTAAGAAGTATAACATTTACTGTGATACCATACAGGGAAATTTCCCATGTTTCTTTCTAATTTAATTTCATTGTGGTCAAAGAACATAGTTTGTATGACTTGAATCCTTTTGCCTTTATTGAGATGTGTGTTATGTGTCAAAAATTGGTTTATCTTGGGAAATGCTTTTGGTGCATTTAAAAAGAATATGTATTTAGCTCTTTTAAATGGAATGAGTATTTAACAATATTAATTAGATCATGTTTGTTGATAGTGAAGTTCAATGTTTTTTGTATCCTTGTTGGTTTTCTGCCTAGTTATTCTTTCAGTTACTGAGAGAAGAATATAAAAAATCTAACCATATTTAAGAATTGCTTAGTTGTCAATTTGTCTATTTCTACTTGAAGTACTATCAGTTTTTACTTTATTTATTTTGAAACTGATATTAGATTCATAGGAATTCAATATTGTTAAATCCTCTTGAAGAACTAATCTCTCTTCATTATAAAATGACTCTTAAAATATCCCTAGTTATAGTCTTCTTCTTCTGAAATCAATTTTGATATGAATATCTAAAGTTTAGTTTTTTCTAACTATTATTAATATGGCATATTTTTCCTACATGTCAATTTTAACCAATGGGTATCTTGATATTAAAAGTGTATTTCTTTTAAAAAAATGTTTAATTGATTTTTAAAAAATAAATGACACCAGAATGCATTACAATTCTTATTACACATACAGAGCATACTTTTTTGTATCTCTGGTTGTATATAAATTATGCTCACACCAATTCATGTCTTCATACATGTAATTTGGATAATAATGTCCATCACAGTAAGCAGAATAATGTTGGGTATTGCTTTTAAATCTAATCTGTGTATCTGATTTTTAATTGGTGTGTTGAGGCCATGTACATTTTATTTAATTATTAATATGCTTGTGTTTACTTTATAATATTTTAATTTATTTTCCAATTCTTTGTCTTTTTCTCTTTTCTACTCTAATTATTATTATGGCTACTCAATAAGGACTATCTCTGGTTCTCCAAAATCTTCCTTCTGTTTAGCTTTATCTTCTCTGGTACTCTGTCCTCCAAATTCCATTTTTCATGGAATTCCCATACTCAACTCCATGGTCTCCTCCAATCAAAGAACCTGCAGGTCTCTGCTTCATTTCTCTCTTTCTTTACTGCAGCCTGAAAACTCAAGGTGCTAAATTCAAGTAATAGCTGGGCTCACCTCATTTCATTCCATTTTTGAGAAAACACTGTCATTAATTACTATTCAGCCTTGTGAAAGCTGTTTTCATCTTTTTTTCTTTTCAGCTAGGTAAAATCAGGTTTTTAGTAAATCTTTTTGGCTGGAAATGAAAGCTGACCCAGGTAATTTTACAATTTAGCATAGCTCTTACTTATTTCTATCCTCTTTCTTCCACTTATATTCAGGTAGTACATTTTTTATTTCTGGTGCAATCTAATTTTGGAAAGACAGAACATGGAAATAAATAAACTGTATTAAGTAGAACATATAGAGTTACATATCTGATGATCTAAAATAATGCAATGGTGTGGAAGGCCATCCTCCCACGTGATTTGAGTTACCTCCCTGGCTGGAGGTGCTTAGACACATCCTTGTGTCCAGAGCTTTCCCCACCCTTCTCAGATCCTAGGGCTTGTCCGTGTGGAGGCATGTCTGGCCACTACCCCAAAGACCCAATCGTCGCACCTGACCTTGGGACACTGCCCCCCTTAATCTTCATTGGATGGGATTTCCTCCAGAATTTTTTGTTCCCCAATAAAATTCCACTCCCTGCCATGTTTTCTCTCTCTCTCTCTTGCTAGTCTCTTCAGTAAACCTCGCTACCATAATAGGTGGCTAGAGGCTGGAGCTAGGAGAAGCTGTCCTGGATCTGGTTGAAAGGTAATTAGAGTCTGTCTCTTTAATTTAAACTCCCTGAGGATTTCTCACATACTGAATCTTCATTTATGAAGCCTGTGCTGGCCATGAGCTAAACAATGGCTTGGTGTACTCTACTGATCTATTTTCAAATACTGATTTGATCTTTATTCTATGCTTGTAGAGTTTTGCCCCAGTAAATTAAAAAAAAAAAAGTGTTGTGAGGTTGTTATTTGCTTAATTTCCTAAAATTTTATATTTTGGAGAAGAGTTGAGTATTTCTACTGTTTAGTGGTTAAAATCATGATCTTCAGAAATCTTGGATTGAGAACTGTGCCTTATATTTAATGCTCTACATCTCTTTCCTCAGCAGTAAAACAGAGACATAAATTGTACCCATAGCTTAAGGTTGCTGTGAATTTTAGCTAAGCACAATATGATATGGAAAACAGATCATAAACTAGGGTTATTTTTATAAAATAATTGAAAAATAATTTTCACAGCATGATAGAAAAATGTATTCCTTTCTATAATTTTTTAAATATGCTGATTTTTTAAAAAAAGATGTAAAAGTAAGCACATTAAACATGTAGACTGCTAACTCTAAAGTTTTATCATCCCAGTGTCATGAGGGCTTGTTTTTGAGTCACCCATAATAATTCCCTGTATAAGGTAATAACTTTCATACAGCCAGCCTCAATTCACCTCCTTCAGAGGATATTTTACTCAATTTTCCTTGGTTCTGCCACAGTAGGAAGTTGATCACAGCAGGCTTGAAAATAAGAAATATGATTTCTCCTTCTTGGTCCATTACATGTAAAATTGTGATGTAAAAATACACGTTGAATCACTTGGGCTAGCCCAAATGATGATGGATGGCTTCAAGTTTTCCTGAAATTTTTCTTCAAAGATTTTTGGAACAATTTTATGTTTAAAATTGGGAGCAAAATTGGAAAAAAGACACAGGGATTTCCCACCTAGTCTCTATCCCTACACGTGGCTAGCCTCTCTTGTTATCAGCATCCCCACCAGAGTCATACATTTGACATACTTGATGATCCTACATGTTACTGGAATTCTTCCTACATCATCTGGTTCAAAATGAAGTTGTTCACTCAAGGAACAAAAAAACACATTATTAATGAGCATTTTATTTAATGGAGTGGGTCTTACTGCAAATTAAAATTTATTATTCCTTAGTAACTCTACCTATATACATAAATAATAATATTTTGAATTCATAAATAATAAGAATGATTCGAGCATATGCAGAAACATATGTAATACAATTTCTGAACACAAACAATAAAAACAACAAAAACAGCACATATTAGTGAATATTAAACTGTGGGTAAAGATTCAATGAATTTCTATAGTTAATAAAGTCAATTCATTTTTAGTAACAATATTGAACAGAACTACTTCAGGTTGGCAATGGTTAGTATCAAAACTTTTATTGGAAATCAATTGAGGATTTTGAAGATCAATTGAGAATTTTGCGATCCTCAAGGTAAAATAGTAAACAATAAATGTTATAGTGAATTTAAACAATATTTGCTCACAAATAGACTATCAAGAGTTTTTATGTGTATCAATTTTTTATTTGTTTTAATTAGTTATAAATGACAGTAGAATGCATTTATGCACTTTGACATATCATACATAAATTCTACAACATGTATACACAACAGATTTTTTCTAAAATACAGTTTTTCAAAATACAGATATAAGCAAAGAGAAGGAAGTGAGGGTGGAATTTAGTTATTATTTACATTTTATCTATGTAGATGAGGCAAAAATATATAAAATACAAGCACTAATAAACAATTATGTATATCTGTATGTGTTCATTCTTTTTGAGCTAACAGATAATATATTTTCTCTAATTTTAGAACAGAAGAAAAGTTGAAGATATATTTCATGATTCCATTTTATTTATTTTTTTACTTTGTATTAATCCAGAAAGAATGACTGTTTCAGATGGTTTAGTCAGATTGGAGTTGTTCTTGTGGATATTAAAAGATGCTCAAAGAAAGAAAAGAGTCAGAGGTAGGAGTCAGTTCTAGGTGGAATAAACATCTTATTTTTTAAAATCCTGAATTTTACAGTGTCTTCAGAATATGTTAAAAATAATTCTAGAACTTATCAAATGAAGATCATTTCATAATATGGAAAAAAAGGAAATATTTCGAAGTTTTAAATCTTCTGATCTTTAATAAGGAAGATAAAAATACACATAATAATAGCATGGTTGTCAGTATTATGATAAATATTGTTTAATTAATCCTTTAAGGCAGTAAAAGAAATGATCAACTTGTGGCACAGCTGTTATGGTTATTAATTTTTGCCATTTGTTCTGTGAAAGCAGCAAGTTACATCAATCATTACTTCTGACAAGAAAATTATTAAAACTTTGAGAAAAAGATTTAAATGACATTTATTTGTCATACAATTTGAATTTACCTTTAAAACCAGCGCTAACTACATTCATATCAGAGTGCAAAAATTAATCTTAGAAAAATAACCTAAGACAAGTAGGTGGGGCAAGTTCAGTGAACCAAAGAGTCTATGAACACATATTCCTACCTGAAGTTCAAAGAAAAATTGGATGGCAGGAATCTTTATGATACCATAAGTACTTTGTAAAACCTTATTGAATGAATACACGTAGTGCCTTTCAGTCTTAAGAAATTCACATTAGAATATAAAATCATTGACTGCTTTTGTCCTGAAAATCAAATTAAAGCCAAGCAACTGAGTGAAATATATAAAGTTCTTGCTTTTTATGTTTGAAAACATGATTAGACCCTAATACCTGGCTTGTACAAATTAGAGAAAAGGTCTTTGCGTACTAAGGGAATAGCTGATACTTTAGGAAATAACTTACTCAAAATAATTGCTTTTTCTCAATAAATGTAGAAGAAACAAATTGGGCCTGATAATTTTTCTGTATTAGTTTGACTAGCACATCGATCCTGAATTTATGGTCAAGATGCCAAGTCAGGTTATCTGTGCCAACATAGAAGGAAAAAAAACCTCTAAATATTTTGTCCACCAGTGAGAGTAGGAACATTTGTGCAATTATCATATGCAACCGCAGGGTATTTAAATTTCTTTTAATAGAATTTCTGTTCTAAAACCTCAAAGGCTTTTTTTTCTTCTTTATGAGGATTGAATTCAGAGGTGCTTTACCACTGAGCCATATCAACATCCTCAGCTTTTTTAAATTTTCATTTTGAGAGAGGGTCTTGCTAAGTTGCTTAGGGCCTAATAAAGTTTCTGAGGCTAGTCTCTAACTTGTGGTCCTCCTGCCTCAGCCTCCCAAATCGCTGGGATTACAGGCAAGTGCAACCATGTCCTCCTGGTTTGGATCTTTTGACAAACTATCTATAGATTTGTGAGTATATATCTAAATGTCTAGTGACCAAATGGTAACAAAGAGTTACTTGTGTTTGGACCTCCCTTCAAAGAAGTTAGGAAATAAGATTTCAGTTTTGGTATTTTTTGCTTTCCAAATGAGGATTGTAATTTCCATTTTACATCATTCTATGAAGTTTATGTTAAAGTTTGTTGGCATTTAAAAATACATAGATTAAGCGAGGTGCAGTGGTGCATGCCTGTAATCCCAGAAACTCAAGAGATAGTAAATTGGAGGCCAGCCTCAGCAATTTAGTGAGACCTTCGGCTACTTAGTGAGACTGTCTCAAAATACAATAAAAATAAGGGTCAGAAAATGTAGTTCAGTGTTAAAATGCCCCCATTTCGATCTCCAGTATTACAAAAATGAATGAATTAATTAATGAATGAATAAAAAATAAAGAAAGAATTAAAACCTCTTAATAATATGGGACTTGTAGCACAGGGACAATATCCAGCTTTGCAGTCCTAACAGTACATCAAAAAATAACTGTGTCTAACTTCCCAATCAGACATTCAGCAAGATGTGTTACATTCCCATTTGTGCAGTAACACTGTGCTATAAAAACAGCATGCTGGATGGAACCCAGGACCTGCCAAGAGTGTGGACAAAATCAGTAGTGTTTATGAGCACTTACTGTGTAGCCAGCAAATTATTTAAATGATCACTTCTAACCTTCACAACTACCCTGTATGGAATTCTCCCATAAATTTCCAATATCTTCCACTCTCCACTAAAATAAAATAAATCAAAAAGTAAAATGAAAATAATACAAACCAAAAGTTTTCTTTTATTGTGTTTCAGTAAATTCACTTGGTAGCAAATCACGCTTTAAACTCTGTGCCATTTACAATCTTTTTTACTGATCAAGTGAGAGTATTTACTTGTTTCTCTGCAGAAACATCAACAGGTTTGTGTGTGAGGTGTAATATAGTATACAGTTTATGTATTTTATTGCTCACTAAAAATTTTTAAAAATACATTCCCAAACATGTCTGATTATATGAGATTGAATGATGCAATGGAGACCCTGAGACCCTGTCCCACAGCAATATTGCTCTAGTACATATAGAGCATATGATTTTAGGCCAACCTACTGTGGCTTTTTATTTCCATGTAAAATAAATTTTCCTGTGAATCGTGTTGCATGCCTTTAATTCTGTAATACCAGCAACTCAGAAGGTTGAGACTGAGTATCCCAAGTTTGAGATCAGCCTCAGAAATCTAGCAAAACCCTGTCTCAAAAAACAACAACAACAACAACAAAAAAAAAAACCAAAAACAAAGGATTGGGGTATAGCTCAGTGGTAAATCACCCTTGAATTCAATTCCTAATACCAAGAAAAAAAAAACTTATGGAGACAATAATTTACCATTATCATTATCATCATGTACAGCACCAGCAGCATTGGCAACAAAGTGCTAATTCTCACTTCAATGCAAATGAAGGTCTTGATCTTTGAGATTGTCTTTAGATGAACCAGAAGGTAATACACCTCTTTTAAATTGTATATTTATGACAATTGTGTTTTGGGGAAGGTTGCTTCTGTGCACCTTTTCTGCTTTGTTCTCTTTTTCCATGAAGAAAACTCTATGGGCTGTATGCCAAGGAGATTGAGGCAGTGCAGGTGAGTCTAGCCAGTGACCCCAGCATGGTTATCTGGGCTTCCCTGGTGCAGCAAGTTTGCTTTCTCTAGCAGATGCTCTAAATTATAAAACTCAGCTTTGCATTAGAAAAATGTGGGTTTTGAAAATGCTCAGAGAAAAACCTGTGTTCATTAGAGTGTCTGTCTCTAAAATCTTTTGGCAGAATTCAAGAAATATAAATTTAATAGGACTCTTTTCTTTTTGCTAATAATTTTCCCTTTTCAGTAACTTTCCAAGTTATATATAGATTTTGTCATGCTGAATAGTATGGGATTTTGTAAGCTATCTTAAATATTTTTAAGCAAAATAAGAAGTGTTCAAAATATTTCACATTCAATTGGTTATATTTTTCACCTAATATCATAGAAAATTTTCCCAGTATTAGTGAAAATATAAATATTGCCTTACTTAAAATAATACATAGTTACCTTTCTCCATGATTCCTTTTTTGTGCACTATTTTAATTTTTCTTCAGCATATTGCCAATTTGCTGTAATTATAGACAACTATGAGATTAACATTGTATGTAAAGCTTAGAAATTACTTCAGGATAGAATAGAAGGTATTGAAAAATGAAAAAAGAAAAACAATAAGATTAGATCAATGTGCACATTTTCAAAATTAGCATATATTTGAAAGACTTACAACATCATATTTAAATATAGGAGATCTCAGGAGCACATTCCTGTCTAGAGGTAGAAGTTACCCCTGGGTGCAGACGCATGAGAACCAGAGGAATTGTCCCCACACATGCAGGCCTGAGAATAGTCCAAGAAGAGACAAAATCTTAATTCTTTCAAAGGGGATAGAATTGCTGAATTAAAACATACATAATTATTTATGTTTAAAGGATTTGTAGACATTTCACTTTAAACATAAATGTTTTGGAAACATTCAATCAATGTCTTTACCATCATATTTGAAAAAAGTATCTGTTTCAAAAAATTAGGATAACCAATACATATGTTAAAAATTTAATTTTTTTTAATTTCTAGAATTTAAGAATGCTTAGTTCATGCAATTATGTTAAATGATGTTAAGTATAAAATAAATATATGCAGCTCTGTTACATTTTTTCTGGGTATTAATTTTCCTGCATTATGAGATAATGTCATGGATTCTTTTTCTTCTTAGACTTCTAATAAGTCAATCTTCTGTTCCTTCACTGAGACTGCCTCATATTTTACTGAGGAAGGATAAGGAACACTCCTAAAATGCTTGATATTGTCCACACTAAGCTCTCTGTGTCTTTCCTGGGAGTCCCTGACTTCTGTCATGTGACATGAGAAACTGTATTGTCTGCTCCAAAGTCCAGTCCAATGCCTCAAATTTGTCTCTAATCCTCATACGCTTTAGACTTTTAAAGGAATTCATTCCTGAAACAATCTCCTAGAACCCTCAATTCCTCCTATGCACTAGATAGCATAAAAACAAAAGAAATACTTCTCCTTTAAAATTTAAAAAAGATCAAAAAGGCTGACAAAATAATACCTTGAATCCATTTCTCCTCATATACATCCCTCTATTCTTTTCCTTCACAGTTAACATTATAGAAAACTATCTGATGCATACTGGTTCCACTTTCATCTGACTCAATTCCAAGACACTCTACTCCAATGGAACCTCCACCTCTCTGTTCCCCTGGAGATGCTCTGGTTAAATGAAAGTAAAGGCCATGAAAAATGCTGTTTTCCAATCTCAGTATTCAATACAGTTTTCCTTTTGATGTAATGGAAACTCCTAAAATTTCACCTGCAGAACTCTTCTGTATTCTGAATTCTAGGCACATGTATAAGATATAGGCACTAAAATTTAATATGCCCTTCATGTACTCCCAACTATATCATTATATCTTCCCTGCTCCATTTACCTATTTCTTCATTAATGTCCTCTTCCCCAATAATCTCCATTTTAATAAATAGCACCATCCTTTATTCATTACTACTAAATCCTCAAATTTGGGAATCATCTTTAATTATTTTCATTCCCTTCATTCCCACATCTATATCATTTATAAATCCTGCCACCTTTATCTCCAAAATATAACTTGATTCTGCCATATTTTCTTCATTTCCAGTGGCACTACTCTAGTTGAAACCACAGTGCCCACTTTTCTAGCTGGATTCTGGGCTTTCATAAGTTAGTAGCTTACAATTTCCATTTTAATAGCAAATGTGATAATTCAGAAATGCTAATGGCATCATGAGATTCTCTTGGTGAAAAATCCTAATTGGCTTCTCACAGCACTTAAAGGGACATATATATTCCTATCCCTACCATCAATATAAGCTTCTCACCAACTATCCACTCTGATTGTTTCTCTGTTCTCAGATGGTGTCTTCATCCATTTTATCATTTAGTATGCAATTCAAAGTTTTCCTGCTCATGGCCAGAATTGACACTGAAATTTCAAGTAAACCTAACAGTGAATCAGGAATATATATATTTTGTGAGCATAATCCATAATCCATGAATGGATTCAAAGTATTATTTTGTCAGCCTTTTTGATACTTTTTAAATTTTAAAGGAGAAGTATTATATATATAATTTGTTTTTAGGGAAATCTTTAAGCAATCTGTCCTAAAACAGTATAAAAGGCAGGAGAATCCATGTTCATGGGGCCCTCCTATTTGGCAGAATTCTTTCTACATGAGCTTCTGCAATGCAAAAATTCAGGGGGTTCTCTTTTAGTCACATACATTCATATCATTCATTGTGCAGTTAAATTTAGTTGCCTACATTTTTGGCTCTTTGATACTAAAATGAAGTGAAAGTAAAGTCAGTTAAAGTCAAATCATTCTAATTCTGAAATCTTCAGCTTTTGATATTAGCATAGCTTTCACTGTCTTTTATTGGGAAGGCAAGGCTTAGCTGTTCTTGAGCACACTAGGTTATATTCTCCAACCATGTACTTTCTCAGCCATTCATATCCATTTTATCTACTTGATAATATTTTTATTATCTGAAGATAGATGACTTACTTACTTGCTTATCCATTTTTCCTTCCCACAAAAGCTATGGTCTGCTAGAACAAAGACTTATAAGTCTTTACTTTTAGAGACTGCAGTAATTGGTGCAGAGTAGGTGCTCACTAAACATGCTTTACTGAATGATTAAATGAAGCTAAGTTCATATTGTCTTCCAGAAGACTTTCAGTTAATTGGTATTCTTGGCTAATATATTAAAAATAAAATATTTAATGCTGTATGAAATAATATGATAATTACTTATGCATCTTCCACCCATTTTCTCTAGCCTATTTACAATTTTATTCACCTGAATTCATTACACTGATTAATGCTCTTGTAGTAAAATAGGTCTCTATGGATGAATAAATTTCATACTAGTTATCATAATTAGAAACTATAATTGGATCATGAAATTATCATTCATGCAGACAGGTATATTTGGACAACACACCCATAAACCAAAATAATAAAAAGATTGAACAAGTAAATAAATAAATTAAACTGCCATTTGCATAAAACTTGTTTTATTTGCACAGAACAATGTCATGTTATTGGAATAACTAGAAAACAATTTATTACTGGTTGTAAGTAAAAAAAAAAAAAAAACTAAAACACATGTTCATGTTTCAAACTATTAAATAATCAATAAAATGGGAAAGCATTTTGAAAACATTTATTAAAGTCTTTTAATCAAAACTAAATAGAATTCTATTTATAACAATTCTATACAGACACAATTTAAAACATTTTAATCAAACACCTTGAGGTAAATATTTTTATTCTTATTTTTGTTGGGAGTTAATTAACCATCAAAACAATATATCTTGCAGTGACACAGTCAGAATCAGACCTCATGCCCATTTCCTTGACATCCTGCACTCTTCCAAACGTGATCTATGATATTGTAGCCATGAGATTTTCACCGTATTTAAATGGTCCATCCATAGTTATATAGATGAGGGGAAGGAACCAAGATGGCGGAGTAGAGGAGATCCTGTTCAGGGCTGCTCTGTCTGAGAACGGTCAGATGGTTTCTTCACCAGGGCTGGCCCAGAGAAATTTGCAGCTTCACAGAGTACACGGGAAAAACAAGCACAGCACAGAACGCCAGGAAATTGGAATCAATTTTTGCCAGCATTGCAGGAGTCTGAGCACTGCCACGTGGCTGTGTGGCTGCAGAGCGGAGACAGTGGTCCATCGCCCAGTGGGGCCCTAGTGTGGTCCCCTACAGCACAGGACATCAGACAGCCTGGCACTCTCCACCTCACCAGATTCCTCAGCGCTGGCAATGGACTGGCTCTATCTTGGAAAAACTATCTTGGTAACTTGTGGCCGATGTGGCTGGCAGCACAGATGGGCATCTGAACAGGTGTGTGGTCCCCAGCCATCCCTCTCCCCAGCTGTGAAAACTCAAAACCGTTCTCACCAGCTTTTGGTGGGGGTGGCTATCAGAGCAGAGTGCAATGGAAAAAAGGGCCTGGTCTCCAACTCCCCCTCCCCCAGCTGTGATAACTCAAAACCTTTCTCACCAGCTTTTGGTGGGCGCAGCTATCAGAGGGAATAAGACTGACCAGGTTGCTGGTTTCCAACTCCCCCTCTCCCCAGCTATGATGACACAGTGACCACCCAACTCAGAAGTAGCACTCAGTCCATCAGGAGCATGGGGAAGCCAGGGCGCTGCCCACCTGGGGTGAACCAAGGGATGTGGGCAAGAGGTCCCACAATTGGGACCTGGTGGGCAGGACAGGGGAGGGGGTTAGAGACCAGGAGCAACCCAGAGAGACTGGGATCTCAGAGGCTTCAGGCATGAGAGGGAGAGCCTCCTCATATGGGTGGCTTCCACCACCCTAAGGACAGAGACTCAACACGGAATACACAATGCCACCTAATGGAAGAGAAGAAAACAGAATTCTAAGAGTGTTTTTAATTATTTTTTATTTTTAAATTTTTTTCTTCTTCTTTCTTCTTCTCTTTTTCTTTTCATTTCTTGTTCTCTCTCTCTTTATCCTTTTCTTTTTATTTTTCTTACTCCCTCTCTTCCTCTTTCAACCTCCTAATTTTTACTATTTCTACTGCATGTAACTTACTAAATACATACTATGTGTTTGTTTCTATGCTTCTTATTTTCCTCCCACTTACTTGTCTACCATAAAATACCTCCTGTCTATTTTCCTGCTACTAATCCTCTTCAATAGAGTTATCCTCCAAAGTTGCTAAGATATATGAACCCTATACCCTCACATTTTTCCCCCTTAATAACATCCTACACCTGTCCCACAGTTCTCTATATGCCACCAGAAACTGTATGCCTTTTATCAAACTAATGACTATATTTTAAATAACAACTGAATCCAACATTTCTAGACATTGAGAATAGATATAAATATCTTAATAACAAAAACTTGCTCATAGATGATGTATAGTTGATATTGGGAACAGTTAACATTGTCCTTCCATACAAAGGAGAGATCATGGAACTATACAAGAGCACTACAAATCTATAGGGTAAAAACAATAACACTCCAGTCTCACAGAGCTGGAAAGAAACACAAGCAACATGAACAAGGAAAAAAAGAAGACAAGGAAAGAAAGTACCACAAACAATGCAAGACAACACATCATTGGAAGAATTAGCATCTACAGCAGAAAGACTGTCAGATAAAGATTTCAGGATATACATGATTCAGATGTTTTGGTTTCTCCTTGACACTAGACAGCAAATACAGACAATGAAAGATCACTTTGACAATGAATTACATAAACAAATCCAAGAAGTAAAAGATCACCTCTACAGGGAGATAGAGGTTACACCAAAAAAACCAAACAGAAGTCCTAGAAATGAAAGAAATAATAAACCAAATTAAAAACTCAAATGAGAATATCAGCAGCAGAGTAGACCACTAAGAAGATAGGACATCATACAATGAAGACAAAGTATATCACCTCGAAAAGAATGTAGACACAGCGAGACTGATAAGAGACAACGAGCAGAACATAGAAGAAATATGGGATAATATAAAAAGACCAAATTTAAGAGTTATTGGGATACAGGAAGGTATAGAAATCCAAACCAAAGGAATGAGCATTCTGTTTGATGAAATAATATCAGAAAACTTTCCAGACATGAAGAATGAAATGGAAATCCAAATCCAAGAAGCCTACAGGACACCAAATGTGCAAAATCACAAAAGATCCACACCAAGACACATTATAATGAAAATGCCCAACATACAGAATAAGGAGAGAATTCTAAAAGCCTCAAGGGAAAGGAATCAGATTACATATAGGGGTAAACCAATTAGATTAACGGCTGATTTTTCAACACAGATCCTGAAAGCTAGAAGAACCTGGAACAACATATTTCAAATGCTGAAAGACAAAGGTTTCCAACCGAGAATCTTGTATCCAGCAAAATTAAGCTTCAGGTTTGAAGATAAAATAAAAACCTTCCATGATAAGCAAAAGTTAAACTAACTTGCAGCTAGAAAACCCAACACTTCAAAATATCCTTGGCAAAACATTTCATGAAGAGGAAATGAAAAATAACAATGAAAAGCAACAGTGGGAGGTGGTACACTGAAAGAAAAACTAACCAAAGAGGAAAACCAAGTCAAGTTAAATAACTAAAATAAACAAAATATAGCTGGAAATACAAATCATATCTCAATAGTAACCCTAAATGTTAATGGCTTACTCACCAATTAAAAGACATAGGCTAGAAGAATGGATTAAAAAAAGATACAACAATATGCTGCCTACAGGAGCCTCATTTGATAGGAAAATACATACACAGACTGAAGGTGAAAGGTTGGGAAATATCATACCACTCACATGGACTTTGGAAGCAAGCAGGGATATCCATATTCATATGAAATAAAGTAGGCTTCAAGCCAAAGTTAATCAAAAGGCATAAAGAAGGACATTACATACTGCTCAAGGAAATCATACACCAAAAAGACATAACAATCATTAATATATATGCCCCAAACAATGGTATAGCTATGTTTGGTACCAAACAAACTCTTCTCAAGTTCAAGAGTCAAATAGACCACAACACAATAATCTTGGGTGATTTTAACACACCTCTCTCACCACTGGACAGATCTTCCAAACAAAAGTTGAATAAAGAAACTATAGAACTCAATAACACAATTAACAACTTAGACTTAATTGACATATATAGAATATATCATCCAGCATCAAGTGGATACACTTTCTTCTCAGCAGCACATGGATCCTTCTCAAAAATAGACCATATATTATGTCACAGGGCAACTCTCAGCAAATACAAAGGAGTAGAGATACTACCATGCATTTTATCTGATCATAATGAAATGAAATTGGAAATCAACGATAAAATAAGGAAGAAAAATTCCTGCATTACATGGAGACTGAACAATATGTTACTGAATGAACAATGGGTTACAGAAGACATCAAGGAGGAAATTAAAAACTTCTTAGAGATAAATGATAACACAGACACAACATATCAAAATCTCTGGGACACTATGAAACCAGTACGTAGAGAAAAATTCATTGCATGGAGTTCATTCCTTAAAAGAAAAAAAAGCCACAAATAAATGACCTAACACTACATATCAAAGCCTTAGAAAAAGAAGAACAAATAAGCAGCAAAAGCAGTTGAAAGCAAGAAATCATTAAAATCAATTTTAATTATTTAAATCAATGAAATCGAAACAAAAGAAACAATTGAAAAAACTAGTCATTGGTTCTTTGAAAAATTAAACAAGATTGACAGACCCTTAGCCATAGAAGAAGAGAAGGAGAGAGAGAACCCAAATTACTAGCATACATGATGAAAAAGGCAATATCATAACAGACACTACAGAAATACAGAAGATAATTAGAAATTATGTTGAAACCTTATACTCTAATAAAATAGAAGATAGTGAAGGCATCAATAAATTCCTAAAGTCATATGACCTGACCAGATTGAGTCAGGAGGATATACACAACTTAAACAGACCAATATCAAGTGAGGAAATAGAAGAAGCAATCAAAAGATTACCATCCAAGAGAAGCCCAGGACTGGATGGATATATACCCAAGTTTTATAAGACCTTTAAAGAAGAACTATTACCAATATTCTAAAATCTATTTCAGGAAATAGAAAAAGAGGAAGTACTTCTATATTCATTCTATGAGGCCAACATCACCCTGATTCCAAAACTAGCAAAAGACACTTCAAAGAAAAAAACACTTCAGACCAATATCTCTAATGAACATAGATGCAAAGATCCTCAATAAAATTCTGGCAAATAGAATACAAAAACATCAAAAAGACCAAGTGGAATTCATCCCCAGGATGCAAGTTAGTTCAACATATGGAAATCAATAAATGTAATTCATCCCATCAATAGACTTAAAGGTAAGAATCATATGATCATCTTGATAGACACAGAAAAAGCATTTGACAAAATACAGCACCCTTTATGTTCAAAACACTAGAAAAATTAGGGATAACCGGAACTTACCTCAACATTGTAAAAGCTATCTATGCTAAGCCTCAGGCCAACATTCTAAATGGAGAAAAACTAAAGGCATTCCTCCTAAAATCTGGAATAAGACAGGGATGCCCTCTCTCACCATTTCTATTCAACATAGTTCTGAAAACACTGGCCAGAGCAATCAGATACACGAAAGAAATTAAAGGAATAACTATAGGAAAAGAAGAACTTAAACTAGCACTATATGCTGATGATATGATTCTATACCTAGAAGACCCAAAAAATTCCACCAGGAAACTTCTAGAACTAGTAAATGAATTCAGCAAAGTACCAGGATATAAAATAAACACCCATAAATCAAAGGCATTTCTGTATATCAGTGACAAATCCTCTGAAAAGGACATGAGGAAAACACCCCATTTACAATATCCTTAAAAAAAAAACAAAAAACTTAGGAATCAACTTAACAAAAGAGGTGAAAGATCTATACAATGAAAACTACAGAATCCTAAATTGAGAAATCAAAGAAGACCTTAGTAGATGGAAAGTTCTACCTTTCTCATGGATAGGCAGAATTAATATTATCAAAATGATCATACTACCAAAAATCTTCTAGAACTACTAAATGAATTTATTCTGATAAAAATCCCAATAGCATTTCTCATAGAAATAGAAAAAGAAATCAGGAAATTCATCTGGAAAAATAAGAGACTCAGAATAGCTAAAGCAATTCTAAGCAAGAAGAGTGAAACAGGTGGTTTCGCTACACCAGAACTTAAACTATACTACAGAGCAATAGTAACAAAAACAGCATGGCACTGGCACCAAAACAGGCTTGTAGACCAATGGTACAGAATAGAGGACACAGAGACTAACCCACAAAATTACAACTATCTTATATTAGACAAAGTTGCCAAAATCATGCACTGGAGAAAAGATAGCATCTTCAACAAAAGGTGCTGGGAAAATTGGAAATCGATATGCAACAAAATGAAATTGAATCCCTAGCTCTCACCATGCACAAAACTTAACTCAAAATGGCTCAAGGATCTAGGAATTAAACCAGAGACTCTGCGTGTAATAGAAGAAAAAGTAGGCCCTAATCTTCATCACGTGGGGCTAGGCCCCAACTTCCTTAATAAGTCGCCTATAGCACAAGAATTAAAACCAAAAATCAACAAATGGGATGGAGTCAAATGAAGAAGTTTTTCACAGCAACATAAATAATCTGTGAGTGTGAACAGGGAGCCTATATCCTGGGAGCAAATTTTTACCCCTCAAACATCAGATACAGCACTAATCTCCAGGGTATATAAAGAACTCAACAAACTAAGCACCATAACCCCCCCCCCCCAAATAATACAATCAATAAATCGGCAAAGGACCTGAACAGACACATCTCAGAAGAGGTTATACAATCAAACCACAAATACATGAAAGAATGCTCATTATCTCTAGCAATGAGACAAATGCAAATCAAAACTAAGATACCATCTCACTCCAGTCAGAATGGCAGCTATTATGAAGACAAACAACAAGTGTTGGCGAGGATGTGGGGGGAAAGGTACACTCATACACTGCTGGTGGAACTGCAAATTGGTGCAGCCAATTTGGAAAGCAGTATGGAGATTCCTTAGAAATCTGGGAATGGAACCACCATTTGACCTAGCTATTCCTCTTCTCAGACTATACTCAAAGGATCTAAAAACAGCATACTACAGGAACAAAGCCACATCAATGTTTATAGCAGTACAATTTACAATAGCTAAACTAGGAGTTAGATGTCCTTCAGTGGATGAATGTATAAAAAATGTGGCATTTATGCACAATGGAATATTACTCGGCACTAAAATAGAACAAAATCATGGCATTTGCAGGTAAATGGATGGCATTAGAGAAAATTATGCTAAATGAAGTTAGCCAATCCCAAAAACCAAATGCTGAATGATTTCTCTGATATAAGTGGGGAGACTCAAAGTGGGATAGGGAGGGAGAGCATGGGATGAAGGTTATTTCTAGATAGGGAAGAGGGGTGGGAGGGAAAGGGAAGGGGAAGGGGAATAGCAAGGATGGGGGAAAGTGATGGTCATCATTATACAAAATATATGTATGAAGATTTGAAGTTGGTGTCAACATACCTTATATACAAACAGAGATTTGAAAAATTGTGTTATATATGTGTATTAAGAATTTAATGCAAAAAAAAGACTTCATGTATAATGGCAGGAATGGAACCACCTATACCAATGGACACAGCTATACCACTCCTTGGTATCCATCTGAAGAATTAAAGTTATCATACTATAGTGATACATGCACACCCATGTTTATAGCAGCACAATTTACAATAGCCAAACTATGGAACCAGCCTAGGTGCACATCAACAGATGAAACGAATAAAAAAATGTGATATATATACACAATGGAGTTTTATTCAGCCATAAAGAAAAATGAAATTATGTCATTTGCAGGAAAATGAATTCCTTCAGAGCATTATGTAAAATGAAACAAGCCAAACTCAGAAGGCCAAGGGTCATACATTTTCTCTCACATGTGGAAGCTAGAGAGGAAAAAGGAAATAACGGGGAAAGGACTCATGAAAATAGGAGGGAGATGAGCAGAACAGAGAAGGAGACGAGGAGGAGATGGGAAAGAAGAGAAAAGAGAGGTACTGGAGCCAAAACTGACCAAATAATATTATTATTGTGTGTGCATGTGCAAGTATATAACAATGGATCCCCCTATTATGTATAATTATAATAATGCACCAATAAAGTTTTTTTTTAATTTTCAAAAAAAGATGATTATTATTTGTTAAAATTTAACTAGACTTTGTAAATATATTCCTAACCGCAATCCCGATGTTTTTACTGCAATTTCCATTCTTGTTCTGGTCATATTTTGCTATGTCCCTTTGAAAAAAAATAATATTCAGCTTTCATTTCTGATCTATACAAGATGTTGTACAAGTAGTCCACCAAAAGGGAACAGGCTGTGTCAGCAAGCATGTGACAATTTCAAAGTTTTTCTGTAAGGTTATGATTATATTCTGCTCAGTTACTCACTTGTGATTTTGGTTTTCTAGCAATGTATAGTTTCATGGGAATAATAACTTACAACTTAAAGTGACATTTGAAACCACATCCTGGAATAGATTATTGGTTGCAGTCAGGTATTCGCTGGGTAACCATTTCTGTTATTTGAGCTATTCTGTATCATTCCCCAAATATAAAATATGATGGTGTCATATAAGATGCATAGAGAGTTAGTCATCAGTGGTATTTCACAAATAAAATGATGTTCTGCACTTTTCACTCACTTATCCTGAATATACTATTTTCCAATGAAATCCACAAAATGTAAAACTATGGTAATTGTCTTTTCTCTGGGGCACAAAACAAGTTAAGAAGCTAAGAAAAAAATGTTTTATTAAAAAGTTGAACCTTTCTCTAATTACTCTCTGGAAGTTTAAGATATATTATTTTTTAACATCCCTAGCTATACTGCCTTCAACTTTAAAAATTATTTTATTAAAAGTTAGTGTAAAATAAACTTAATCATGAATATACATTTTAGTGAATTACCACACATAAAAATAACCATGTAACCTTTACCAGATGAAGAAATAGAATATTCCCAGAATTTATGCTCCCTTCAGATTATAAGCTTCTCATTTCTTCCCAGAACATTAAAAAATTGTTACTTTAGTTGTATATATTTATATGGTAGAGTGTAATAATTTTATGCATGTATACAATGTGCAATGATCAAGACAGAATGTTTACATTTCCATCCTCATAAGCTTTTAAAAAGCTGTGATCAACATGTACTGATTGTACATTTATATGTGGTATATATTATATCATTTCATTTCTTGTATATGATATGAAGAGACCAGATCAGGATTATTATTGTTTATACCGTCTCCTTATCATTAACTTGTGTTTGGAGACTGAGATCCTCTTGCTAGCTGTTCATGAAACATATAGCAATCTGTTGTGAACTATAGGACGCTAGAACTTATTTCTTCTATCCAGCTATGTTTTGGTTCCCTTTAACCACTCTCTTTTTATCTCTATTCCTCAAGCCCCATACTTCCAGGCATGTAGTATCACAATTACACATTGAAATCACTCTTTTAACAGCTACATATGGGAAAGAACATGTGGTATCTGTCTTAACTCCACTATACTATTTCTGGTTCTGAAATTTATATAAATCGAATCATAAAAAATGTATTCTTTTGTGCTTAGCTGTTTTTGTTCTAAATTATGTTTTGAAGTCTGTCCTGGATCTTGTGCATAGCTGTGGTATTTCATTTTATTTTATTAATATAATCCAATTGATTTATCCTTGCTAGTACTGATGAACACTTGGACTGTTTGTTGATCAGGGCTATCAAAAATAATGTTCAATGAATATGGAGGTGTATAAAATTTTTTGTTGTTTATATATGCACTACAATTTTGCATAAATTTAGGAGTAGATTATTGATTCACAAAATATATGCACGTTTAAATGTATTGAATAATTTCATCATTTTTAAGAAAGCTGCTGCATAAATTTGCACTCCAAATAGCAATATATAGCCATGTGCCACAGAATGACATTTGTTCAACAACTAACTGCTTATATGGGTAGTCTTATAAAGTTTAATGGAGCTGAGAAATTCCTATCATCCAATAACATTGTAGCCATCATAATGTTGCTAGCTGTTCATGAAACATATAGCAACATATACTTACTTGTGTGTGGGATGCTGGTGTAAATAAACCTATGATGATACATAAATGTATACCACATACAATTATATACAGGGCAAAACACTTGATCATAAAGGAATGTCTTATTGTTTTATATATATACCATTTCATACTTTTAATGATTGCTTTAGAGTGCATTCCTTCTGATATTAAAAATTTATTGTAAAATATTATGACATGTTATGTAGACAGCTGTTGTGAACATCTTATGTTTTCCATATCTCTTGACAACATTAAGAGGTCAAATCTAGTAATTGACCTTTAATCACTTAGGTTTGTTCAGGGATACTCTGTGATATTCACACAATGAAACTGTTTCACAACACATTTCTAAGAATTCATCATTCTAGTTAAGCGATGCATAACTCTGTAAGGATTCTGGCTGTCCCACATTTCAGGACTATTTTGCTTTGCTCTTTTTTATTGAGCCCTTTTGGTGAATGTGTGGTAGGACTTCACTAAGGCATTAACTTCCATTTCCCAGAGATTGACTAATGAAGTTAAGCATTTTCATCATTTGGTTAGGCATTTCTATATTTAGTTTTAGAAATCTGTGATTTTCATTTTAATTTTATTAAGGTATCTATCTTTTCTAGTTTTTTTAGTGATTCTTCATATATTCTAAAAAATAGCCTTTTGTCTGCTAAATTTGTTTCTAATATTCTTTCATTTTATTGTTTGCAATTTTCCTCTAAATAGTTTCTTTAACAGAAATCCTTGATATTAGCATAATATTTAATCAATAATGCTGTGTATTATTAATTGTATCACATCTTTTTAAAGAACTCTTTTCCTTTCCTCAAGAACCAGAATATATTTCCTGGTATTCCCTAATGGAAAGTTTATTATTTAATGTTTTATATTCATGTTGAATTGGCTTTTATACATAGTGTAAGGTAAGAGTTGTATGCACTTTTCATATGATCATTCAAAATGTTAACCTCAGTGTTAAACAAGAATTTAAAATTGAATCAATTTCTATATTAGATTGATAAATATTAATGAATGATGTAAAATATAGATGATGATGTATAAATTGAGTACTTGGATTAGAAATATCCTGGTTTTCTATGACACAAAAAGCAGGGCAAATATAATTAACAATAAAGCATTATAGATCTTAAAATAGAAGACAGTGTTTTGACGTATTTACCATAAAGAAATGATAAAAATTAAAATGGATTGCTATACTATTATGAGTTGATTACTACTCAGTATATAAATAAATAAATAATTATATTGTATGCCATAAATACATGCAAATATTATGTATCAATCAAAAAAATTAAGAAGTGCACCAAACTGCACAGACCCTTTGAATTGATTCCATGGTGAGAAAATCATTTAGGATACTTTCATTCACATGCAATTAAATAGTTTGATATTTAGTCATTTTTTCTGAATTGTGTGATTATAGATTATTGTGGATTTCTATAATTCCTAAACAACTATATTTGCAAATACTTTTACTACCATGTAGAGTAAATCATGAGCCACACACAGTGGTACATCCTTATAATCCCAGTGATTTGGGAGGCTGAGGCAAGAGGATAGCAAGTTCAAAGCCAGCTTCAGCAATTTAGCGAGTACCTAAACAACTCAGTGAATAAGTCTGAATAATGACTCTCATAGAAGATGATGCAAAGAAAAAACAAAAAAACAATTAAAATTATTTGTGGGTAAATAGAAATAATTTAATGTTATAATACTTGTTGATTTAAGTTCTTTTTGAGTCCTATTTTGTTAGTGTACTTTATTAGATTCCTTTTCAATTTTATGGTATAGTGTACATAAAAGAGTTTGTCTTTTCAGAATGTTTCAACTACTAAATTTGCATATCATACTGTTTGTGTGATTTCTTTTAATAAATCAAATCTGATTTTAAAATTTCATATTTATGCCTTCCACAAGGATCATTTTTTATAGCCCAAACTATAAAAATTCCCAATCCTGAGAAATGCCTACTTAGTGCAGAGAAAAATCTACTGTGCACATGTACATGCTTTGGAAAGATTTTGCTCAGTGGCAAGTATATAACTAAAAAGTAACTGGTGTCATATTTACTAATTCTTATGAATAAGAATAAATAATGTTCTTAATTACTTAAAATTCTGCATGTTTTCAGTTTGGATAATATTTTCCTTTAGATTATAAACAGATCTGAATTGTATGTACAGATAAGAAAACCATAGCATTTGGCCAAGAGTTGAGAAATGAGACTCATTGTAATTCCCTGTTTGAATGTTTAATATTCAATAGTTTCTTGTTTACTGTGGCATTCAGAAATATTAACCCCCACTGTTCTTGAAAATATTGATTTTTAGTACTCTGTTACTGACTTTGCTTTGAAAGAACTTAAGTGTTATTTAACTTATTTTGTTTCTATACCACAAAAGTATTAAGAGAAACAATATATAAGCAAATATCATATTTGCAAGCCTTTAAATACACTTTATCTTAGAATAGTTTATATTCACAGAAGAATCATAAAGATAGCTCAGAGTTCCCATATACTTCACCACCAGTTTCTTCTACTATTTTATTTTAGTATGGTACAATAATCACAAGTAATGGGCCAATAATGATATACTATTTTAATTAAGGTTTATAGTTTATTCCAATTTCCTTAGTTTATATCTAGTGTCGTTTTTCTGTGTTAGGATCCAATCCACATACCATCTTACATTTAGTTATCTTGGACTCTTAGGCTCTTCTTGTCTATAAGAATTTATCAGATTTCTCTTACTTTGTGTAGTCTTATGAGTTTGAAGAGTATTCAACAGTTATTTTGTAGGATGTTCCTCAGTCAGCATTTCTGATATTTACTTCCTGATCAGCTCAGAATATTTGTTGGGATTACATATCTTATTATGAATTATTGAATTAGGTAAAGTCAACCTACATAGTCCCCCACCTACACCTGTCAGACTATAGGTAACAAGATGATAACAGACTCCATGATTAGTTCCATCACAGGGAGCTTTATCTTCTAGGTAATTCTGATAAGGATCACACAAAGGACTACCATAGGAAGATTATGGGAAGAAATGTAAACATTAAAATTTGGGAGAGATGGGCTGTGTGTGTAGCTCAGTGGTAGAGCACTCACCTAGCATGTGTAAGGCACTGGGTTCAATCTTCAATGCCACATAAAAATAAATAAATAAAATATAGTCATTGTGTCCATCTACAACTAAAGAAAAAATTGGGAGAGCTGTTTAAACACTAGCTGAAGTACATCATTAAGAATGACTTAATAAAACTGTACTTAAAAATTAGAATTTGGGCCAATTCTGAAAGATACACCAAAACAAAAATATTTCATAGTAAATTCTCCTGAGGCAGAATCACTAGAATCTCTAAAATGTATGATTAGATAAGAAAAAGACATGTGCAGTCAAAGAAAGAGTGAACAGATCTGATGGATGTTCTTTACCATGAACTCCCCTAGGTCCTGTATATTCTAGCCTCTGGCTTTAAGTGCCAATATGTGTGAAAAATATCTGGACGTTCAGAAAGCTTCCTAGAAAAATGTTTTCAGTAGCCCTTTCAATAACTAAGTCAGGATCCTCAAACTCTTTAGGAGAGTTACAAGCCATTAGTAAAGAAAGCAACCTTGGAGATCATTAGGGGAACACTTAGACCTTAGAGAGCTCATTATACATTCCTTTGTGCCTATTTCATCCAAGAATTAGAAATCAGACATCCCAATATCACCTTAGACAAATGGCATCTCAACTACACCTGTAAATCAATTCTATCTCCACAATATTTAAAATACATGCTGATTAATTATTTTCTTTAAAATTGAATGAACATTAATAGTTATGAAAACAGAGGGGATGCATACAAAATAAAGAGATGATGAGATTTCTCATCACATCATGCAACTTGAAATGCCCAGCAATAAAATTCCTGGAGGAAGGAATAATGTGCCCTTTGCTCCCTGTTTTAGTGAGTTTTTCTGCCTCTTGTGACTAAAGGACCCAATTAAAACAATTGTAGAGGTGGAAAAGTTTATTTGAGGGCTTATGGTTTTAGAAGTCTTAGTACATAGAAAGTCGGCTCCATTTTTAGGGGCTCAAGATGAAGTTGAACATCATGGAGGAAGAGTGTGGCTGAGGGAAGCAGCTCATATCAAGGTGATCAGAAAGCAGAAGGAGAGTCCACTCACCAGATACAGATATATACCCCAAACCATGCCCCAATCCCACCTCCTCCAGCCACATCCTACCACTTCAATTACCACTCAGTTAATCCCTAACAGGGGATTAAATCATGGATGGGGTTAAGACTCTTAATACCCAATCCTTTTCCCTCTGAACTTTCTGGCACTGTCTCACATGTGAGCTTTTGGGGGACATCTCACATCCAAACCATAACACTTTCTTTGCTACATGAGCTCAGAACTACTCTCCCTGACCTCCACCACTTTATTCACTGCCTGGTCCCTCTACCTGATCAACCATCTCTTTAATTTCCATGTGTCATCTGCACCCTCAGTGAAAGTGTATGTACTAAATTCCCAAGCAAGAACTACTAGCCATGGCCATATTACACCTTTCAGGTGATCCTTATGATATTTTTGGGGGGTATATGCCTAAAGCTAGAGAGAGCTTTTAGAGGATGGTGATATAAGAACTTCCCTAGGGAAATACAAAAACAAAAACAACTATCAATGCAGTAGAAAACATTATCTGAAAACATTTCTACAAAAATGACTATATAAATATTTTTACACAATATTTCAGAGTTAAATTATATTTAAGGAACATTTTTTTCTTGTCATCTACTCCTCCTGAATTATTGATTAAATATCCAGCCCAAAGAGTAGCTGAGTGAAAAATGAACAATGAAGCTAGTTAGTTCTATCTCTGCTATTGCAACAAACTATATGAATGATATTTCTCTATGCTTTGCCTTTGGTATCAGGTAAGTTCTGAAAATTCTTTGTGTGCCGCAGTCCAGCTGCAGCAAAATAACTGGGGGGTGACGAGGAACTTGTGTACATTGATACAGCAGGAGTGAGAGCCGTTTATTGTAGGACAGGAGCGGTATTTATACATTCCATACAGCTTATCTAATTAACATAAACTAGATATAGCAGTCAACCAATAAGGAATCTCCACACTTAATGGCATTAACATAAACTAGATACAGCAGTCAACCAATAAGGAATCTCCACACTTAATGGCTCGCTGGAGTTACTTCACAAACCACTCCCTCTGGCAAAATGCCAGGCGCCATCCAGACTTGTTTACAGACTCTAACATTTGTGTATGTTTTATATGTATGTATGTATGAGTGTCATGCATTTTGTTGTAAGCTTAAGTCTTTTCAAAGAAATCAAAACTCTACTAACTATACTCATCAAAACTTTTAAGGTTTTTATATTAATATTGATACAAGTAATACATTATTATTTTCAAACTATAATATGTATCTTCTTTAGTTAGGTCTGTTCTAAATATTGCTATCTTTTGAAAAGATGTTTTGGTTTTAAAAATTCAGGTAGGATTTTGAAAACTAATTGAATTTAATGATAGAAACTCTTAGTCAAGCCAGGGAATTATGCCAATAAGATAATATCTATAAAAAACCCAGGGCAGAAATCAATGGTAGTTATTATGCAGAAAACTTTCTCAAAATAGGATACAAGAGTTCTAAAATACTTCTCAGTATTTTATGCTAAATTTTATAATAACAATGAAACATCAGTAGTGATTTCTCGAGATTAACAATCACACTGTCACATAACATGGTCATAAAACATAACATCATCACAAAAAGTCAAAGAGATAAACAGAATAAAATAAGGGAGGGAAGATATTTAATCTGCACAAAAATGCCAATGGTAAATATAACCCAAGGGACATATTTTTATAATAAAATAATGTTAAGTCCAAATCTCATTTTATACTACTGCTATGAATCCTTTTAAAATGTTTTATTTTACTTTTTTATTATGTTTATATCTTCTGCATTTTTGTAATATTGTATAAACATGCACCCTTTAAGCAATAAACAAGTAGATTTTTCAGACATACTATTTTTTTTTTATATATATTTACCAGGTCACTAAACTGATGATGTTTTCTTTCTCTTTGGGTACCTGTAACTCACTCAAGAAAATTCATACTGAAAGCGAGTGAATGAAATATGATAACAAAAAGCAGATGAGATATATAAATTGAAAAGAATCAATCAAGTAGAAGAGGTGTTCAATTTGAATTACGGCAGTGTGTTGTATGTCATGTTGCTGCTTTTGCTTAAACTCCTGAAAGGTTAAACTCCTGTAAAGAACCCTGCAAACATTCAGAAACTGAAATGCTTTGTGCGAGAAAAATGTTATAGCAATGTATTCAAAAGCAGAGACATTTAGATTTGCATTGTTGGTACCATAAAGTTAACATCTCTTAAAAAAAAATCTCCAGTGGTAATTGAATAAGCATATAGCATGCTGCAAATTACAAAACAGAATATGTCCAAATATTTTTAGGTGACATCAGAGCTGTGACCTTGTAAAACATAAATGTGTACACTGCAATAAATCCTTATTGTTTATTTATAATCCCTTAGAAGAACAAGTTTTAATGGAAACAATTTACACAATGAAATAAGCAAATGATAGTTGCAATAATGAGTTTGACAATGTTTGCATTTCTTATTCCTCAATTTTAATTAGAATTGTATGGTTTTTGAATTCGTAATTATAAAAACAAAATGAAATGTGACTTAACATTCACTTGTAAGCCTTTTGAGACCCTTTAAATCATCTTTATCTAAAAAAGGGAAGTCTTGAGCAACAGTGATATAAAACAGCAAGCCCTCAACATTATCAGTGGTGCAGGAGTCACCAAGTTAATCAAAAGCAATTAGCTTTCCTCTCAGAAGTGTGGTGTTAAGATACTCTTACACTGGAGCATTATATTATGGTAATGTGCAACTATCTTGTCTCCTTGGCAATGCTTTTTCTTTGCATTTAAATTACGACAATACAACTTACATTGACCTAATGAATCACAAAATGAGATGGCTTCTTTGAGGTACTAAGGACCTGGTTTGGCTCTATTCTCTTAAGGTCATTTTTCTTCCCTCTTGTCTTCCTTTACTATTTTTGATCTGCACATTGCTTTTACCTTAATCTTTACAATGTGTGATATTTTTGCTTGAGACTTATGCTACTTTTCTTTTTATATGATCCATAGAACTACTGATTTAGAACTGGACTTTATATTCAGCTCTGGCTATTGTTAATAGTTACCCATGGGTTCATTGGGCTAAGATTAAGGTAGGTTGAAAATAAAGTTGAGTGCTTTTATTTCAGCAGGATCTTTAACCATGGCTTACTGTGCATTAAAATGGTAAAATTTGGATTGGATAATTAACTGAAAACACTTTTGTTTGGCTTGAAAAGAGATATATAAAAAATGTTGGTTTGAGGTAAACATCTTTTTATGGTTAAGATTTTGTCTGTTGTCAACCATAAGAGAAACCAAATCCATTTAACTAAAGAATGTTGTGCACTCAGTGGGGTCAACTGGTAGCTATGCTACTGGGTTTCTGACCTAGCAAATTGGAGCCGTGGATACATTCTCAACATGTGACCTAATTACATGTTATTAACAATACCTAGTGGAAATGACAATGAATCATACCACAGGAGGAGAGAATTTTTAAACCAATCAATAATATCACAATGTAGTAGGTGTTGGATTAAAATTGAATTCCCTGTGCTATCTTTGAGGAGTTGGATATAAATTCTCAGATGTAGGTAATTAAACTTTTACTTTTGATAGGTCAGTTCCTTTTATTGCAAAGTGATATTTTAGAAATTTTATTAAAATTCTAGATGTTAAATTTCTCTCACATTATGGTGAACCCAAATAACTTTGGCAGCAAATACTTTTCTAATGTACTTTTATATAGAGAGACATGTAATCCCTAAAGAACCTTGGAGATAGTTACCATGATTGTTATGGTTTGGATGTGAGGTATCCCCAAAGCTCACATGTGAGACAATGCAAAATGGTTCAGAGGAAAAATGATTGGGTTGTGAGAGTCTTAACTCAATTAGTGAATTAATCCTCTCATAGGGATTAACTGGGTGGTAACTGAAGTGATAGGGTATGGATGGAGGAGGGAAATATTAGGGCATGGCTTTGGTGTATATGTTTGTATCTGGAGAGTGGAGTCTCTCTCTCTGCTCCCTGATTACCATGATATGAGCTGCTTCCGTCTGCCACACTATTTCTTCATGGTGTTCAGCCTCACCTTGAGCCCTGAGAAATTAAGCCAACCCTCTATGGATTGAGACCTCAGAAACTGTGAACCCTTGAATAAACTTTTCCTCTTTTATAGTTGTTCTTGTCAGATCCTATAGTCACAGCACTGAAAAAGCTGACTACAAAAATGATTGATGGGTGGGTAAACAGGTTTGAGGAATATCAAGTAATTTGACTAAGATCATACCACTAGTAAGAGATACAATCAGGATTATTACAAAATATTCATGCTGATTACATATTCCATCTCATTTATCATTAATATTATTTTGTCTTTCAGAATTAAGAGGTCACACCCTCTTAAAAATTAAAAATTTGGGTTAAAACCAAAAAAGATATATCATATAAACTTGATTTTTCATCTTCAAAACTTAGAATTCTTATCAGAAACAATATCTTCTTTTCTAGAAAGACAAAATTATGTCTTCTGTCTCTTAATATAATTCATAATCATGATGTAGTTAAATAAACAAGGACATAGGAAAACAAATCTGAGTAAAGATGACTCAGGCTATTATTGTTTAAGGTGTGAGAGCAGGATGTACAAAGCAGGAAATGAGAGGAGATGTCAAAACCAAAGCACAGAGAAAAAGATTTCCTATTATTCTAAATGAAATGCTGGTTTATTTTGAGCAGCTATATGAACTCATATGGGAAATATTGGAAGACATTACCTCCTTAGTGGCTGTGCAGGTATAATGTGAAAGCAGGGTTCATCACTGGCAAAGCAATTTAAGTAAGGTGACAGTAGTAGATTATGACATTGTCATAAACCAGAATTTAGTCTTTTTATTTTTTTCCAGTTCTGGAACTCAAATCTAGGGAGGCTGTACTGCCAAGCTACAACCCCAGAACTTTTAACCTTATTTTACTTTTTATTTTGAGACAGGGCCTTACCACTAAATTACTCCTGTCTCAGCTTCTTCCCAAGTCACTATGATTATTACAATGCCACCATGCCCAGCTCTTAGAATTTAGACTTACTCTGTCATTGAATTTATGAGAGAATAAACAAAGTTGTCAGAATATTTAGCAATAGGAAAGGGTATGTAGGATAAAATGTCAGATAGGACTTGATGAGCAATGTTCTAGAAAGTCTAAGGACTGAATCAGTTTGGTTGTGAATGTGGCTGAGAGGTCAAGTGCTTGCCTCATGCACAAGAGATAAAGACTAAATTACAGTCTATATGGTATACATATAATTAGAGTTTCAGCTGTGTGCCAGCTCTGATGAAGGCAATGAAACTTCCTGTTCCATCAGAGCATTAATGATTTTTGGCTTTTAATGAAGAATACAGTCCCTAGCACAACACTTGGCATAAAATGTCAAGGTAAAATAAAGCTTTTAAAAAAGATCTTAAAGGATACTTGTAGCATCAAGAGAAATCTGCCCCTCCAATAGGGTTTGCTGAGTTTATCCTTAGCAATCCTTTTCCTATTACAAAAATCACACTATAGTAACTACAAAGGCCTAAGTGTTAAAATCCTGTGACTTGAGACATCTTGGTGACACATCATTTTGTCAGTCAGCCAACCGTATTTAACCAATATTTTATGTCAAGCCTTGGGGACACAATAATGATCAACAAAGATAAGCCCTAACTTTCCTAAGATTATCTCTCGATGTGTGGGTGTGAGGAAATTATTGCTGAGGATGAGTTTCAGAAAATAATAAAATGTCATAAAAGTTACAAGATATTATAGGATTTTATCTGGGGAAATCCATTGGCAATAGCATGTATGTGTATGTGGCATGTAGCTATTTAACACAAATATTATATATACAATTGTGGATTTATGGTTAAACACAAATTTTAATACATGGGTATAAATTGAATATGTGGTTATCTTCATGCTTTCCTGAATTCTCAGGAAAATTAAAGAAAAAATGTTGAAAAACTTTCTTGTCCTGAAGAAGTAAAGAGAAATAGAAAAAAAAATGAAAAAGATGATTAGAAATCAAAAAAAAAAACTAGTAAGATAAACACATGTTTAATTCTTATCAGAATCAACAAGAAATCAAGTTAACTCAGATTGTATTGAACCCAATTAAGAATAAGATTTGGTTATTTTGTTGGAAACAGAAAAGGGAAACAAAAAGTCTAGATACTGAATGCCAATAGATGCAGCTTCTTTTCTCTTTACCCCACACACCACCACTTTTTGACAACCACACAGGCCACATTTACTATTGGGGCTTTTATTTTCAGGTCTGATCCTGGCTGAATTACTATACTTTCAAGTCCAAGGGTTCACATTTCCTGCCCATAAACCCTGAGCATCTAAGAATGTTTTCACTTTTTTACAATATCTTATGAAGGCTCAGATCACCCTATTATTTTAGCAATGTTTTCAATGTGAATGAGAATACCAAAGCAGCTGATGATGGAGAACAGCAACTTGGAACAAACAGTGAAGGAAGGAATCAGGAGAGTAACTAAAACTAATATACTTCAGAGACAAGAGATAATGTTGCCTTTATAAATCAAGGGCATGATGTCATGAAAAGAAACAGCCAGAGAACATGATGCTTTGGAAGAGCAGAAAGAGAAAGCTGATCACATTCTAGTAATCAATAAAAATTGCTGGGAGTGGTGAATGCATTGTTGCTTTGAACTGACCCCTGGATAGAGGTAACACAGCTCTATACTGGGTGGGAAGCTGCTGATTGAAAACTGCCCAGTTGATGGTGACCCCAGTTAAAAGTGAGAATTCTGTGCTTGCCATAGAATTCTTCAGCTCACAGCTTTGACCTCAAGTACCAGCTCCCAGGAATAGAGGTTTTGGAGCATAGCAAGGTAACTACAATGTTTCACCAGTGTTGTAAATTTCAAGCCTGCCCCCTTAGTAAAAACTTTGAACAATGGGCTTCCTAGGTGCCACAGGAAGCCTCAAGCATTCCAACAGTGAAATAGCTGCAAGAAAGTTTCTAGCCCTGTAACTTTCAAGTGTGCAAAGAGCAATGCCTCTGTAGTCCTTAATTCTTGATTATGAGACCCTATATAAAAAAAAAAATTGCTGAGCCAGCTCTTCAGACACTTTTTCTCCATCAGAGTACAGTGCTCCACCTGATCCCAGATTTTCCTCCATATCTGTGTGTGTGTGTGTGTGTGTGTGTGTGTTTCTTAATCTCCCATCACTCCTCGCCTGTTTCTTGGGTTCAGCTGTGGAGGTCATGGCAAAAAATTATATTGGATTTTAAAGAAGCTACATTAAATTGTAGAAGACAAAGAGAGTGACTTTCAAAATCATCAGAGAAGACATCTGCCAATCAAGTTATATGTTCAATCTCTTGATTAATGTGAACATATAATGTAGACATTTTTAAACATGTAAAGTATCAAGAAACCTCATTTTCTAGTCACCCTTTCTTAAGAAGTTTCTAGAAAGTAACTTTAAATAAGAGATGGTCATCTCGGGAGAGAGCTGTATGTATAGAAAGACTGTTAAGCAGGTGGTACAAAAAATAGCAAGTTAAGGAGGGCAGAGGAAACTACATACCAAACTACAGAAAAAAGAGAAAAATAAATGAATAGATTTCCAGACATATGGAAAAAAGGGTTTTATATAATTGTTGGTGAGTTTTGCTTAGGAATAAAATGTAATGGATATGTAGACAAATATACAAATCTAACTACTTAACTGCTAGGTGACAAGTAAAACAAATGGAAGTGCAATTTTAGTACTTAATTTTTTTTCTGTCATTACCAATAGTGATGCTTGAGTTGTGAATTCACTGAAAAGATAAAAACAAACCCTTGTGTTAACATGTGTGTGTTGACAGCATGTACTGTTTTTAGGTATGTGCTCATAGTGAGGGGAATGTTATGTGACAGCTCAATCATGCTTCATAAGGAAAACAAAACTGAAAAATCAAGGAAGAGCAGAGGAAGAATGATGCTGTGAATATGTAGGTATGTAACTAAAGTAATGGCTAAAATGTTTCAGATGGTTGCTTCTGGGAACTGTTTCATGGTTATCAGGTGGAATTTTTATTATCAATCCAGCAATAGTATATGATTTTTAAATGATGAAATGTATTACTTTGACAAAAGCAATTTAAAAATAGTATTAAATACGTTAGAACTGGATATACCAAACCTTCATTTTCATAAATGCGATTCTAGTAGAAAGTATCAAATGACTACTGGTTTCTTTGGGAAAGAGTTTAATTTAAAGTTTTGATATGAATATTATTTGTTTCTGGAAAAATTTCCAGGAAACCATAGGTTTGATTAAGGTTTTATCTTATGTGTTTTCAGAACATCCTAAATATTTTCTGTCATAGGCAATATGTGTGACTAGCCAATTGCCTTTCTGCCACTAGACTATGAATTTCTACAAAAGTAGGAACATTGTGTGTGTTGCATTAATCTGCATGTCATTACCTAACTAGCAGTTGCTCTAGAGTTGGCCTTCAATATTTATTTGTTTGATTATTGTCAAATGAACAAAATGTTTCTGACTAGTAGAAATGTTTTATCTGGTGAAAGTGATAAACTCAATCATTACATCCTAGAATTATACAATTAACTTCTTATTCTTTGTTTAATTTCCTGAATTTTGAGTTATTTTATCTCAAATTATTTGCTAAGGTGTTTTTCTACTGAGTCTCTTGACACATTTTTGGCACAACGACAAACCAATGTCCATCAGAAAACTTATATCAGAATCCTGATTTTATTAGCTTTTATTAGACAGCACGGACTTAGAAAAGAGAAATGTAATAATATTGCTTTGAAAAGGGCAAAAAAAGCATTCATTACTGTTTGATTAATTTTCTAATCAGTATTCATTTACAGTTTCTTCCAAGTTACACTAGAACATAGCAAATAAAAAACAAATCACTAGGCCTAGCAATATTTAAAATATGAATGTCACTTTCTAAATTCATTATTTTCCTTTCCTCAAGGCAATAGACAGCTTAGCTTTCAAAGCAAGAAAAATGGTTCCTCTGTGGTCATTTCTATGCATTAAGAGATTTTAAAATCTGAGACATTATTTTAGTTTGATCAAAGAAATGCTGAAGGCAAACACAGACTATTTAGAGTATATTTTCTCTACAACTCAATGTCTTTTACTATAATCTTCCAATACTTGTCAGTACCTTTGGTAATAGGGGAATCTTTCCACTTTTAAATGTTGTTTATTTCATTAATCTACTATGTGACATAGACCTTCACTTTTGAATATTGTATCAACATTTTCCCCTAAAGGAAGGTAATTTGAGAAATAAAAGCCACCTCTATTTTTTCCAATACTGAATCCCCTTAGACACACTGCCAGATGTGCCCTGTAAATCAATTAAAAAACAGTTGAATGTAGATGTTTTCCAAAGGATTGTTAAATATAGTACTTTCTCTAATTCATTTCAATACATTAAACTGATCTCTAAAGTTATATTTTCAGTAAAAAAAAATTTGCCAAATTTATGACTTTGATAAGTAGAAATAACATTTATCCAAATGATATAGATGGATCTTGATATTACTGATTTTTCATAAAACTTTATTTGAAACTAAGCTTTGTTTAATTGTTATTTTGTTACATAAACTTACATAAACCTATGACAAGATTAATGAAATCTTCAATTCTGACTTCCACCAAACTGAGATTTTTAGGATCTACACATGTAATCTCTCTCAAATCTGTCAGTTCACTTCATCAGATCTCACAATTAGACTACGGAATAAGTCTTTCATTTTTCCCCATTTTATTAATTTTTGAAAGATTGAGGAATTTCTCCAAAGCCCATTAAATTTAAACTTAAGAATCTAGTCCAATAAGTTTAACTCCAGGCTATAGATTCTAAATCTTTATGCTATGCAGTGTACAATGTTATCAGAATGTGAAATGTTATATTTGTATAATGTTCATCTGCAAAGTGTCTATTGATTTTTTTGTGGACTTTGAAATACCTTTCTCTCCCACCAAAAGCACAAAATAAGTGGTACTAGTGCAATTTCACATATTTTAGCTTAGATATTATCTAATGTATTCCCTATATTTGCATATTTAACTTATAAGAAGATCATGTTATTAGAGAGCATTGCTACAAAATATAAGTGCCTAAGTTGGCATTTGGCTTGCTACTGAATAAGTAAGTGATCATGCAAAACTTCCATGTTCAGTTTTTAATTGATGACCCCTCAAAAGACTGTCATGGTGCTCCAGAGACTTCTATATACATTCCTGGAATCTCCAACTTTTATGGAAAACATTTTTGCATGTAAAAACAAAAATCAAATTATTTAATTTTGTCTTGTAATTGAGAAACCAAGACATACATTCATTAATGAAAAAGAGGGAACATAAGACAAACTAAAATTATAGCACAAATTGGGTAGGATCAGAAGAAAAAAAAACTTTCTGAATGAAATAGCATTTACACAGGAATTAATATGTTTGTATATCTATGTACTGAAAAAATAATGGTTGTACAACATGACTATACTCAAATGCCATTAGATTGTATATTTTAGAGTGGTTAATTTTTGTTACGCATTTTGATCCCTAAAATAATTTTTTGTACGTATTATGATCTTTTTTTTGTAGATTAAAGAGAGTTCTTAGGGTACGGGAAATGATTTTCATTAAGTACTTTAAATTTTTAACATATTATATATCATTAAAGAAAGAGAAGCTGATATATTAAGAATAAAAATCACTCAAGTTCTCACCATCCATACATATTTAATCTAGCATTCAGAGCATTTTCCTTAAACTTTTCTTCTATACATTGATACATTTAAAAAATATTTTTGATTATAACAATATCTTTATTTTATTTTTATGTGGTGCTGAGGATCAAACCCAGTGCCTCATGCATGGTAGGGGAGTGCACTACCTCTGAGCCACAACCCCAGCCCACATTGATACATTTTTACATAATTGAAATTGTGCTATTTGTAGGTCTGTGTCTTCATTTACACTTTTAGCACTATATCTTCAACAGTTTCCCAAGGCAGTATTGCTCTTAATACACCCTCTAATCTCTAGCTAGACAATATTTGTTTTGCTCACTTTATATTTTGCATAATATTCTCACTATGTTAATACAAAAACATCAGTAGGAATCAAAACATCACATCATACAGATTATGTGTCAAAAATTTTAATGGAAAGTATTAAATGATATTCACATATTTCATTGTTTTTGTCTACTTGTTTTTCAAAATTTTATAATTTTCACATATTTGTGTGCTTTTATTTCTACTCTATGATAGTTAAATTGACCTTACATATCACTTTTTCTATTGGGTTTCATAAACTCAATGATTTTTAATTATTTATAAGTACATGCTGGTAATTGTATAATTTTATTATTTATTATGGATATATCATATTTAGTAATTTGTCTTTAAATTTCATGTGATTTTTTCAAAAGTTTCAAATTTTTAATTGTGTTTGAAGTAAAATTTAATCTTTGGGAGTATCTTATCACTCTTATGATTTGAAAATTATTTCTAATATTAACATTGTTTGGTTAAACATGAAACTGTATAATTTGGTTTATTTTATTTTAGATTTATTCTGAGTGGTTTTACTTGATATATTGTATGAAAGGTTTTTTTCTTAACAAAGTTCCAAATTTTTGTTTGTCTTTTTCCATCCATGATGCATTATGTATATAAAATGATAATCTATATGTCTCTATATATCTATATTTACCTAGTTATGCTGTAGCCTTACAGGTGCTTATATTTTATCTATCCCTGGAAAAAATTATCTGCATGAAAATTATTGTATTTCACTATCTCCATAGAATTTTTAAATGTTCAATACGACCCAAAGTTTCTAATTTCTATATAGATTCTCATTTTTCACATATTCATGTATACATTGTTTTTCTCAAGTAGTATCAGCTTAAGACAAAACTCTGATATACATACATCTTGAATACACCTGCCCACTCTAGTTTTATCCAATAATTTTACTCAATACACATATATTATCAAACAATCCATGATAATACCTACCTCCTCAATGAGAATGAATTGATAGATATTTGGATCCTAAAAGTGAGTACGCTTTTCAATAATGTTATGAAGTTTTTGTTATTCTAAATCTGTTTATCCAAACACAGGAAACAAATATTGATGAATTAATTGAAGTCATTTTTTTGTTGTTGTTGTTGTTTAGTACATTGTACCTAAGCCATAAGCTGTTTCTTTTTTCTTTCTTCCTTCCTCCATCCACTCACTCCTCCATCCCTCCCTCCACTCCTCCCTCCCTCCCTCCCTCCCTTCCTTCCTTTCTCCCTTCCTTCCCTTTTTCTTTCGGGTACAGAGAATTGAATCCAGGTGTCCTCCACCACTGAAATTTAATGTACTTATTATTATTATTACTTGCTTCAGGTGGGTAATACAATGACTTCAGCTTGTTTCAAACACATATCCAGAGACAATAAATCATAAGTCTAAAAGAACTTACTCTTTACTCATTTTTATGTTTACCTCTAAACTTTTTGTATTAAGAAGTAGTTGAGGATACAGTCACCTCCACGTGGAATCTTAATGTTTATTGTAGTTTATTTTCATTACAATGAAATTACCAATCCTCCTCAAAGCAGTAATCTTTTTATTTAATTATTCTATTTTATTCAATTATACAGGGATAAAATATCACATTGCTAAACATGTTAGTTCTGACAATGTTTCTGAAAGTTGGTTTCTGCCACCAAAGTAACGAAATTGCTTCCCATTGACTTTTAATAACCTACACAGGTCAACCCCTGCAGAAATCTTCTTAAGGCACAAACCTTGGATTTATGAACTAAAATAATGTCAGACCTCCTGAGAGTGTCATGGCCAGGGCCCTTTGTAAGATAGTGTTTTTCTTCAAAAGGTAAAAAATATAATTTTTCATTTTTTTCTTTTCTGTTTCTATATTTTACTTTGAAGAAAATCTAAAATATCTTTACTGTAAAAAAGTATAGAATATTTGTCAGAAGTAACGGGACTACATGATAAAACAGGTTGATAGTGAGAAAATAACTTAAAGAATAGGAATTAACCTGTAACCTCAGCTACTCAGGGGCTGAGACTAGAGACTCACTTAAGTCCACAAGTATGAGACTACTTGAGTAATGTGGAGAGACCCCTCATGTCTCAAAAAACAAAGTGAAACAAAATGAAAAGCATAGGTATTAGGATGTGATATTCTTTAATCCAGTGATATAAATTGGGAATTGATGGGGAATGGATAGTAATTATATATTCCTAAAGCCTCTTCAAAACACTTTTTGTTAGATGTTCTGTGTACAACCAAGTGCCCTCCCTTTAAGTATATTTGTATAATGTTCATCTGCAAAGTGTCTATTGATTTTTTTGTGGACTTTGAAATACCTTTCTCTCCCACCAAAAGCACAAAATAAGTGGTACTAGTGCAATTTCACATATTTTAGCTNTATATATATATATATATATATATATATAATTTAATATATATAATTTTAAACTTTCTGCATGTGGATAACTACTTCTTTAAATTAGCATTTGTATAAATATTGTACAATGTGAGTAAATAGTTTTACAGATTGTTCATTAGAAAGGGAGATGGTTTGGAGAAAGAAAATCATTACATGAGCTAATGATGATCCACAAATTTTCTGCATTATTTTAAAATATTTAAAGCAATCTACTGTGAAGATGTATAGAGAATTTCCTTTACATATATGTTTAAATATTATAAATTCATGTTAGTGATAATAATACATAAAATTAACCCCGTTTCAAATCAGTCCTTAATAATAATATTATTTATAATAATAGTCATTAATGTAACAATTTATAATAACATGCTTCTTTCTCTAACAATGAACTCCTTATTGTTGATGTTTGAAACAGGTTTTTAATATAATTTTTTAATTCGAATATGCAAAAAAAAACTTAAACTTTGGAATTTTTTACTTTAGAATTTCATTCTTAGAAACCAACATCAATCTCTTTTTAATTTTTTTTTGAAAATTATTAGAAACAATAAAAACAACTTTCTGTCTACATATTTGACATTTGATAGGATGAACAGATGATGAGAGGTCATTGACTCATTATATGTGCTGCAACAAACATTTAGAAAGCAGACCTTTTAAAGCCTGTTTTTCAATTATTTAGTTCAGTACTTATTGAAGAATAAAATATATTATATTTTAAAACCTTTGCATAAAAAGAACAGAGGGTGGAAGGAAGTAAAAAATAACTGGTTTATAATGTTTTAGATACAATATTTTTGGAGCAGTTTTTACTTTTTATTTACTAGATTTACTTACTCATTCCTCTAAGTTATTTCTTTCTAATATTCTTTAGTGAAAAATATTTTTATATTTACTTCTAATAGATTTTAAAATAAAGTTTGAATATGATACATTGAGTTGAATACCAGGCTTCATTTTCTTAGAGATACATCTTTTTTTTCATCCCTCTATTTTTACATATTTCTTTGTGCAACTTGCCTGAACACCTTTTCAGTAGTAAGTAATGTTAGTGGTGGTAACGATATTTACAAAATGCATTTTTAAAGCCACAAAGAGAAGTGATGTTATAGCGTCACTCTATCCTTTTCATGTTTAAACCTCACCAATGTCTATTTCTCTAAATTAAAGTCCCAGTTGTAGCATTCCTGTCCAACCTGCCACTAATAATTCAACTCATTTACATTTTTTCCTCAGGTATGTATTTCCAGTTCTGGAAAAGCTGAGCTCCTTATTTCCATTTACTTTGTTTGAGTCTCCTTACAAGCTTGGGCATTGAGTCAGAATATTTATCTTAATTCTCATTCTAAGTCAGAGGCTGTGTTTTATCTCCTTATCTGCAAATTGGAGAATATAAATCCTGGTTGTTTTAGTCAGTTTTTTTTTTTTTTTTTTTTTTTTTGCCACTCTCACTAAAAGACCCAACCAGAACAACTGTAGTGGAGGAAAAGTTTATTTGAGGGCTCAAGTCCTTAAAAGGCTGGCTCCTTTCCCAAGGGCTCAAGGTGATTCAGAACACCATGGAGAAGAGTGTGGTGGAGGAAAGCAGCTCACATAGTGATCAGGAAGCAAAGAGAGAGATCCTCTCACCAGATACAGAATATATATCCCAAAGCCACAACCCCAATCTCCCACCTCCTCTAGCCACAACCTACCAGCCTTCAGTTCCTGCTAATTTAATCCTTATCAGGGGATTAGTTCACTGATTGGGTTAAAGCTCTCACAATCCAGTCATTTCTCCTCTGAACTTTCTTGCCTTGTCTCACACCTGAGCTTTTGGGGGACACCTCACATCCAAACTATAAAATTAGTGTATAGGATTTTGTGAGAAATGAATGACATAAAATGATAAAAGATTTAGCTCTGTGTGGAGGATACTGTAAATGCTCAATGAAGGTACCAAACCATCTGCTTCATCATCCTCATCATCCTCTTCTCAGAAATGTGCTTATCTTGTTTCTTTTCCTGGAATAACTTTTTTTCTTTTCTTTTCTTCAGCCTACAATTACATGAATTCTTGATGTTTATCATCAGCCCTCTGGTTTTCGTTGGACTAAACCAATTTGTATAATTCTCCCTTTCCTCTGTGCTTTTCAGTGTCCCTTGCACTGTCCACATTGTCTTTTTACATTTATTACTGTTTCATGCTGTCAAATTATTTTTCCAACAACACTGAAGGTTTTGAATAAATAAATTATGTTTTTTTTTCTCTTGTAGACTGAAATGTAATACTAAATAAATATTTAATGATTGATAGCCTATGGGATCTTTCTGAAAATTAAGATTAAAATCCATGATTTTTAAATTCATTATTATAGTCAATAGTCACATAATATAATATTTTATATTATGTTTATTAACTCTTTGTTCTTAGACTTCCAAAGAAGAAAACACTAGCACATTTTGAGTAAATTGCATGAAAATTCATCTCATAACTCTTAACCTCCCCACGGCCAATTTTCCAATTTGCCATCTGTATCAGAGATTTGTTTAGTTACTATAAAGATGTAATGCACATCAAATCCTTGACATGCTGATTTTCATTGTGTATTGAAGAACAAGTGTTTGGTCTATGTGTTCCCTCTAAATATATTAATATTTAATTTATTTTCTATAGGACTATAATTTCCTCAACAATATCCCCTAAATGAGTATGATTTAAAACATTTTCTTGCTTCAATGAAACAAGTTAAATTATATTCATACAAATTTTTAACAAGAAATTATTCTAGGTAATATGTTCATTGTGTTTCTTGTTACTACATATTCCAATTGTGAGGACATCAGATTTTTCTAACTTGGATCACTAGGTATTGGCATCATTCACTTTGAGAGAAAATTATGGAAAAACAGCAAATTGGAAGTTGAAAATAATAGGGTGTGTATGGGAAATGTTGAGTTTGACATGTATATTAAGTTTGTAACAACCCTATGGCAATGCAACTTGTGAACATGTATCATTTATGATAAGATTATAAAGACATTTAATAAAAAGTGGATGTTGAACCATTTTTTTCTAAATCAGGGAAAAGTATAGTAGAAATTTTGAATAGAATCATAAACAGAATTTGTAAAGATTTAGCCTACTGTTTATATGGTATGACAATATTTCTATTATGTTTGCAATATCAGTCTCTTTGGTAATAAAGAATAATGACCCTGGAAATGATAGATTCAGATTTTATTGTAATGTCATTGAGCCATGGTAAGATTTTAGGATATAACCAATTTAATTATTTATTCAATGAATGTTTAGGGAGGCAGCAAACTGTGTGACACATATTGTAGTACAGTTTGGGAAAACAATAAAAGCATAAACCTATAATATGTTGAATCATATAAAATTGCTAAAATTTTGTTTCGGTCAAAAGTCAAATACTAGCAATTTCATATGGTTCAATCTAGAAACAGGGAATCAGTAAAAGATTCAAAGCACAAATGTGACAAAAGAAGGTACTGATACAACTTTAAATTTATAGGATTAAATGCATCTTTCATAGTAGTTGAAGATAGCATTAAACTTTTATCAAAGAGAATTTTGTCTTTTTTGTCCCATTCAAAAAGTGATCTTTTGTTGTAGAACTGACTAAGGATGAAAAAGGAAACAATACAGAGATATAGGAAACATTAAAATGATTTTAAGCTAATACTCAAAGTAAATGCATAGAATTAAGTATGTAAAACTTGAACTACAAATGGAATTTGAAGAAAAGGTTAATTATATTGGAGAGATAGGAAAGAGTTGAATTTATTTAAGAAGGCACCCAATAGAGATCACAGATTGCTCTGCTTTTTTCTTAAAAAAATATTTTGTACCTAATATTTATATATATATATATATATATATATATATATATGTATATATATATGTATATATATATGTAAATAAAATCCTATATAAATTGTCCCACATTATCTAAGAAAGTAGATGATATTATATAAATTCAAAGGTAAATGAATGTTGTTATACACAAACTATGTACAATTTGATTTATTAGTTTAAAAATACATAAAAAGAATTTGAAACTTTTTTCTTTTTACTATGATCCAATTATAACATGATTAAAATACTGCACTTGCTGTCTACTGGAGTCAGTATTGATATACTGTTAATGAGATTCCTTTATATTTAAATTCTGAGTACACTCAATTTAAAAACTTCTAGTGAGAATTAATACAAATAAATGAATAAATAAATACATAAAAAGAAGAGAGAGCATTCCTACTTATTTAATCAATGAAAAGTGGCAGTGTATCTTCTGCAGTGTAGTAGCACATATACAAATATAAGAAATATGGTCAGCTTCCTGACTCTCAAAAAGACACATATTTACCTTTTTTCTGTATCAAATTCAATCTGTCTCTAAAACTCTACACACCAAGGTCAAAGAAAAAAATAAATCAGGAATTTGGGTTATTTCCATTACTAGTAGCATGTAGTTACTGTTGCATGCTACATTTTAATTGATTTTTTAAATGTCAGTGATGAACTCCTGACTTGAGATATTTATCCTAGCATTTTGTCAACTTCTTCCTTAAAACAAAGAGTGCATTTTCCTAAGAATTATGATGCTTAAGATTTTATTCAACCTCTTTACAAGAATACTTTTGCAAACTCCATTCTCTACAATAAGACAGAATCTCAAACTGTATCTTCTACCATAAGACAAATTAATTCTCCCTGCATAAAAGCAACACAATCTTGCTTGATATTTCTTCATACTATACAGAACAATTTTTGATTTATAATTTCTGAGTTGATCTTAACATTATGCTTGAAAGTATCTTCTTTTTTGTACCTAATATTTTCAACGTATTTTACAGAAAATGTGACTTTGTGAGAGTAAATTGCCCAGGATATTCACCTAAAAGAATCAATTAGATAAAAGGGTAGTTTTTTTGAATGTATTATTAACTTATTACTTGAAACAGTGCACATGTTTTGGCAATGAACCACCTGAAAATCATTGAAATTATAAGAAGCTTTCTATTATTGTTAGATGACTTTATAAATTATGTTTAAAAGACATAATTAAAGGGGCATTTATTATATACTAAGAAGTAAAATTTTCAAAATGACCTACAAATATCTAATTCTACTTCAAGTTTAAAATTGCTCCAGTCACTATGAATAATGTAGGAGTATCAAAACTTTCTGTCATTCAGTTTCAGAAAGTGTATAACTCAGACTATTCTGGGTATATTAGGAGATAATTTATTGATAAGGTATTATATTAGAAAACTTAGTGTTTTCCTGCTGATGGAATATAAGAAATTTTTTCTCTCTGATTCACCCTATTGAGATTAAATATAAATATAATTTGGAGCATTATACTTAATGTATTTTATTACTTGGCCAACATTTTAGGGTTTTCTTGGTTTGAACTGGCTCAAATTTCCTTATGTGTATAGTTTGAGTGTTAATTTTTATGTATGATTTCTACTGATTTTATTAGTTGATGACAAAATTTTGCATGTATAAGGAAGATCAGTTTTTTAATTAATGGATGGTTTGTTTGATGAATTCTCATTTTGCCACTGCCAACCTTATTTTAGAAATATTATTCCTGTCATTTACTATTGGTTAACTTCTATTATATGCAACAATTTGTATCCTAATATTACAAATCTGTTGCAATTTCACAATTGGGAAAATATCGATTATACTTCAGAAATGAAAATTTTACATACATGGAAAATCTAAAAATATAAGTGGGACCAATATACAGAAAAAAACTGTATGTGTATCTAGAAAGATACACAGTCAACATTATTACCTAATTAAAATGTGAAGTTTGAAGTTTGCTTTCAGTGCTTTTCCTCACTTCCTAATCTTTCCTTTTTACCATATCACACAGTACTCTTTCTCCTCAGTCAGAAGGCTTTTTCTTGTACCTCTCCCCCATCTTCCTCTTCCTCCTATTTTTCTTTCTTCTTCCTTTTTTAGAAATTTTTTTTCCTTGGACTGTCATTCTATTTTTTTCTTGTAGAATGTCAATCATCAGAATACAAATAACAATAAATGCTGCTGCAGGAACACGTATGCACTGTCGTGGGGACATCAATTAGTGTACCAGTATGAAAGTCAGCAATGGAGGTTGCTCTAGAAATGTTCTAAGGTGGCTAATGGCTCGATGACATGACCAAATCCTTTTAGAAATGCACATTATGTAATTAAAAGGTGATTGTGGATAAATCTATTTGGGAGATTAAGTATGAGAGCAAACCTATGGAAAGCCTTAGAGAATTGTTTAAAGCTCATACCCTATAACAGCTAACTTTCACATTAAGTAATGAGTGTTGTTTTGTAACTCATGATCTAAAATTGAATGAAATATATCATTTTTTTCATTTATTGCATTCCCATTTTAATTATTTAATTTTCATGAGCTTTTTCTCACACTTTTGTATCAGAAATACATTGTTTAAGAATTCCTCTGTTATTCGGCTGCTTCTTGCTCCAAACTGAAGTGTTCTTAGTGTTCCCTTGAAGCAACACAGCACATTCTGAGGCTTTCTTCCAGGGTCTTTTTAATTTTTTTCCCCCAGTAATGGGGATCAAACCCAGGCACTTGTACACGCTAGGCAAGCACTCTACCACTAAGCCACAAACCCAACATCCTTTTTAAAAGTTTGTTTAGAGACTGGGTCTCACTAAGTTGCCAAGGCTAGCCTAGAACCTGGGATCTTCCTGCCTCAGCCTCCTGGGCAGTTAGGATTACAGGCATGTGCAATTGCACTGGTTCTTCCAGAGTCTTTGATGGCTTTTCCTGATAAAATCATCCAGGTGCATGTGTCTTCATTACATAACAATGATCAGTCAGAGGCCATTGTTTTTCTTAGAGAATGGGTAAGATTTGTGTGAATAGAAGAAAGATCTTGCAATAGCTATTTTGAGAGAAATCCTTCGATCATGATCTTTGTTGACTTTCAAATCTTATTACCTAATTGTAACCTCTATTTCTAGAACTATATATCCAGCAGCTCTGTTTTATTCCTTTTTAATGCTCATTGTTTCCTTTTTTAATTGGCGCATTTCAATTATACAGAGTGCTGGGTTTCATTGTGTCCTTTTCTCACATATATTGAAATACAATGTGATCAACTTCAATCCCTGATTTCTACCCCTTTCCCATACTCTACACCTTCTATTTCATGGTGACCCCTCTTTTTTTTTTTCCTTTGTATTTTCCCTCCAGCTTCCACATATGAGGGAAAACGTGCCATACTTCTCTCTCCAAGTCTGTTATTTCGCTCAAAATTATGGTCTCTAGTTCCATTCATTTTCCAATGACATAGCCTTTTTCGTCTTTATGACTGAATAAAACTCCATTGTGTATGTGTGTGAGTATATGTACACACACACACACACACACAAAAATTTACAATAGCCAAGTTATGTAATCAGCCAAGGTTTCCATCAACAGATCAATGGATAAGGATATATTTATTTATGTAAATAATATATAAATACACGTACCTATATGTGTATTTATACTTAAACATACACACATGCATATATACACATACACATTTTCCTTATCCATTGATCTGATAATGGCCACCTTGGCTGATTACATAACTTGGTTATTGTAAATTGTACTGTGATAAACCTGTGTATGCATGTATCTCTAGAGTATGCTGACTGTAATTCTTTTGGATAAATATTAAAGAGCAGTTATAGCTGCATTAGATGGTAGTTTTATTTTTAGTTTTTGAGGAACATTCATACTGGTTATATCCATTTACATTCCTAACAACAGTGTGTACGTGTTCCTTTTACCCCACATTTATCATTATCTATATTCTTGATGTCTACCATTCTAACTGGAGTAAGATGGAATCTCAGTTCTACCAAGCTATTTTTCCTAAAGCTCTTGACTGCTGCCAAGTTGAATATGATTGACTTCAGTCTGAAAGTGTCCCACTTCAATACCACTTTTTAAAATGAAGTGCATAAATATTTTTTAAATAGGACTGACCTACTAAACACAAATTCAGTTGTGAACATTCATGTTTTAAAACAAACGCCAACCATCAATTTTAATTCTGCTTAGAGGAATATCTTCCCTTTAGAAAGTATTTTCTGTTTTTTTTCTCTTTTTCTCCTATATGTTGAATTGCATCTCTGCTTCTTCAGAGGTATCTGATTTCTTTTAAATTTCAATGTTCTTGTATTTTATTTGCTTCAGATATGAAAATAAAACTCATTAAAATGACAGGATTGTGTCTTCTCTTGGTGAGAAATGACACCTGAATATAAATTGGGCACACATTCTATATAAAGTATGGATACATGAAAAAAACATCATACTCCAAGGACAGATATGCAAGTCAATGCCATCAATGGATGCAGTTTGTCCTGTATAAACTTCACACAAATATTTGTCCAACATTGACCAAGCTGGATTTAGATTGGAAATGCATTTTAAAATAGGAAGGAGGTAGGATTTTGGAAGACAGAAACATTCAATTATGTATTGTGCTAATCCTTACTGATGAAATCCATTTGTATTCAGCCCTAAAGACACATTGGATTTGAATCTCATATTTAATCCTCTAAAAGAGCTCAGGGATAATTGTATTGCAAAGAATACTTATTTTGAAGTGTGACTCATCACTCAATTTTATTTTCTACATTGACTTGAATAAAAATTATACATTCTTTCATATTTCTTCTCATCCGGTATTTTACATGCTTTCTTTGTAGATGGTGACATAAGAAAAAGGAGCTGCAAAGTATATATATACATATATATAATCTCTGTTAAAATATTAATGCTATTAAACTGCCTTTTGAAACCAAATTGTCCTTCACAAAATGCTCTATATAAAATACAATAAATTTTCTTGTTATTTTATGTAAGTAGGTTTCTATTTTGTATATATTCTGAAATTGTGTATTATTTATAAAGCATAACCATAGTAGAATATTTTAATTACTAATTCTATGTTTTAGGGTCACTTGAAAATTCCTTCAGAATTCTGAAATATTGCAATGCAAATGACCTACTACCAAATGAATTATTAAGAATATATTATGATGGGCTGGGGATGTGGCTCAAACAGTAGCATGCCCACCTGGCATGCACGGGGCGCTGGGTTCAATCCTCAGCACCACATAAAAATAAAATAAAGATGTTGTATCCACCGAAAACTAAAAAATAAATATTAAAAAATTCTCTCTCTCTCTTTAAAAAAAGAATATATTATGATTTATATCTTCCACCAATATGAACTCTCATGGAACTATGATCTGGATTCGTTAATAGATCAGCAAAGCCAATGTCTCAAAGGGTATGACATAGTTATTAGTAATATGTCATTATCTATGTGGTTATGCCAGGTGGTTTCAAAGCATTTTAACAATCCTATTTAGAGCAGAGAATTTACAGAATACTTGTGTCTTTGAGTGAGAACAATTATTTAGTACTGGGACATAGCTCATCACTAAAGTGTTCACATAGACTCTGAGAGGCCTTGAATTTGACCCCAGCAATTAACAAAGGAATAATAAAATAGTGGTTTAATTTGCCTCAATATTACCTTTGACCTCAGAACATAGATATATTTTATTATCTAATGCTAAAATAACAACCATTTTAGATACTTATTCTGTCTTGTAGGGACAATACAGATCACACGCCAGACAATGGCTGAGCTCCTCGAGAGGAGTAAAGTGATTATTTTCAGTACCTGTTATGATTCCAGATGGGAAATGGCAGGAGGAATGTCCTGGGTTTGCCACTTATTCTGACAAGTGTGAAAGGAAAGGTGTTTATCAGGTATTAAACACAGAGTTTATTTGTAGACTTTATCTGTGAAATTATAGGGAAAGTCCTTTAGCAGTCTTTGACCAAGGTAGGAAAGCTGTACGTCTTACATCTGAATTCTGCTATGTACATTTTTTATTTAATCCCCAATGATCAAGTCCCTAGTTTATTCCTTTAAATTTTTTCTGGGGAGTACTGGTGACCCCTAATCTCGTACATAAAGTTTAATATGACACATTTTTCTACCTAGTGCCTCATTATATATATTATACACTCACCAGCTGAATTCAAATTACTATTTCCTATTTGAATTCTCTTATTCAATTTATTTCAGAATGTATTTATTATGCCTATTGCAAATCCTTACAGAATCTTCATTTTTATCAATACATATTTCCTGGTCCACAACATATTACCACTTGCTTATATATTCTGGGATACTATGGTCCATATCTCCAATTGGTTTTCCATTGACTGTTGAAGGGTGTTCTTGGCAGAATGGATTTTATTTAAGATTCATATACTCATACCAAATAGAGCACAAAAACAATACTTGGAACAAAAGGGAACCTTGCTATTCTCCTTCCCCCTCCCTTTCCCTCCCACCTCTCTTTCCTATCTAGAGATAATCTTCCTCCTTTGCTCTCCCTCTCTATCCCACTTTGAGTCACCCCCCTTATATCAAAGAAAACATTCTGCATTTGTTTTTTTGGGAATTGGCTAACTTCATTAGCATAATCTTCTCTAATGCCATCTATTTACCTGCAAATGTCATGATTTTGTTCTTTTCTAGTGCTGAGTATTATTCCATTGTGTATAAATGCCACATTTTTTTATCCATTCATCCACTGAAGGACATCTAGGTTGGCTCCACAGTTTAGCTATCATGAATTGTGCTGCTATAAACATTGATGTGGCTTTGTCCCTGTAGTATGCTATTTTTAGGTCCTTCGGGTATAGTCCGAGAAGAGGAGAAGAGGAATAGCTGGGTCAAATGGTGGTTCCATTCCCAGTTTTCCAAGGACTCTCCATACTGCTTTCCAAATTGGCTGCACCAATTTGCAGTCCCACCAGCAATGTATGAGAGTACCTTTTCCCCCACATCCTCGCCAACACTTGTTGTTTGTCTTCATAATAGCTGCCATTCTTACTGGAGTGAGATGGCATCTTAGGGTAGTTTTGATTTGCATTTCTCTGATTGGTAGAGATGTTGAACATTTTTTCATATATTTGTTGATTGTTTGAATAGCCTCTTCTGAAAAGTGTCTGTTCAGGTCGTTGGCCCATTCATTAATTGGATTATTTATTTTTTGGTGCTTAGCTTGTTGAGTTCTTTATATACCCTAGAGATTAGTGCTCTATCTGATGTGTGAGGGGTAAAAATTTGCTCCCAGGTTGTAGGCTCCCTATTCACCTCACAGATTATTTATGTTGCTGATAAAAAAAAAAACTTTTTAGTTTGAGTTCATCCCATTTGTTGATTCTTGGTTTTAATTCTTGTGCTATAGACATCGTATTAAGGAAGTTGGGGCCTAGCCCCACGTGATGAAGATTAGGGCCTACTTTTTCTTCTATTTTATGCAGAGTCTCTGGCTTAATTCCTAGATCCTTGATCCATTTTTAATTAACTTTTGTGAATGGTGAGAGCTAGGGATTCAATTTCATTTTGTTGCATATAGATTTCCAGTTCTCCCATCACCATTTGAAGATGCTATCTTTTCTCCAGTGCATGCTTTTGGCACCTTTGTCTAATATAAGGTAGTTGTAATTTTGTGGGTTAGTCTCTGTGGCCTCTATTCTGTACAATTGGTCTACCAGCCTGTTTTTGTGCCAGTACCATACTGTTTTTGTTACTATTGCTCTGTAGTATAGTTTAAAGTCTGGTATAGCGAAACTACCTGTTTCACTCTTCCTGCTTAGAATTGCTTCAGCTATTCTAGGTCTCTTATTTTTCCAGATGAATTTCATGATTGCTTTTTCTATTTCTATGAGGAATGCCATTGGGATTTTTATTGGAATTGCATTGAATCTGTATAGTGCTTTTGGTAGTATGATCATTTTGATAATATTAATTCTGCCTATCCATGAGCAAGATAGATCTTTTCATCTTCTAAGGTCTTAGATTTCTCTATTTAGGGTTCTGTTGTTTTCATTGTATAGATATTTCACCTCTATTTTTGATTCCCAAATATTTTACTTTTTTTGAGGATATTGTAAATGGGGTAGTTTTCCTCATTTCCTTTTTAGATGATTTGTCACTGATATACAAAAATGCCTTTGATTTATGGGTGTTGATTTTATATCCTGCCACTTTGCTGAATTCATTTACTAGTTCTAGAAGTTTTCTGGTGGAGTTTTTTTGTGTCTTCTAGTATAGAATCATATCATTAGCAAATAGTATTAGTTTGAGTTTTTCTTTTCCTATAATTATTCCTTTAATTTCTTTCATCTGTCTAATTGCTCTGGCCAGTGTTTCAAGAACTATGTTAAATAGAAGAGGTGAGAGAGGGCATCCCTGTCTTGTTCACGATTTTAGAGGGAATGCCTTCAGTTTTTCTCCAGTTAGAATGATGTTGGCCTGAGGCTTAGCATAGATAGCCTTTACAATGTTGAGATAAGTTCCTGTTATATGTAGTTTTTCTAGTGTTTTGAACATAAAGTGGTGCTGTATTTTGTCAAATGCTTTTTCTACATCTATCGAGATAATCATATGGTTCTTATTTTTAAGTCTATTGATGTGATGAATTACATTTATTGATTTCTGCATGTTGAAACAACCTTGTATCCCTGAGATGAATCCCACTTGATCATGGTGCACGATCTTTTTAATATGTCTTTGTATTCAATTTGTCAGTATTTTATTGAGGATTTTTGTATCTATGTTCATTAGAGATATTGGTCTGAAGTTTTCTTTCTGTAAGTGTCTTTGTCTGGTTTTGGAATTAGGGTGATATTGGCTTGTAGAATGAATTTGGAAGTACTCCCTCTTTTTCTATTTCCTGAAATAGATTTTATCTGTCCAGTCCTGGGCTTTTCTTGGTTGGTAATCTTTTGATTGCTTCTTATATTTCCTCACTTGATATTTGTCTGTTTAAGTTGTGTATATCTTCTTAACTTTGTCTGGACAGGACATATGACTTTAGGAATTTATCGATGCCTTCACTATCTTCTATTTTATTAGAGTATAAGGCTTCAAAATAATTTCTAATTATCTTTTGTGTTTCTATAGTGTCTGTTGTGTTATTGCCTTTTTCATCACATATGCTGGTAATTTGGGTTCTCTCTCTTCTTCTCTTCATTAGCGTGGCTAAGGGTATGTGAAACTTATTTATTTTTTCAAAGAACCAACTTTTAGTTTTGTCAATTTTTTCACTAGTTTCTTTTGTTTCTATTTCATTGATTTTTCATTAGTTTCTTTTGTTTCTATTTCATTAATTTTTTTCTTGCCTTCTACTGCTTTTGCTGCTGATTTGTTCTTCTTTTTCTAGGGCTTTGAGATGTAGTGTGAGGTCATTTACTTGTGGCTTTTTCTTCTTTTAAGGAATGAACTCCAAGCAATAAATTTTCCTCTTAGTACTGCTTTCATAGTGTCCCAGGGATTTCGATATGTTGTGTCTGTGTTCTCATTTACCTCTAAGAAGTTTTCAATTTCCTCCTTGATGTCTTCTCTAACCCATTGTTCATTCAGTAGCATATTGTTCAGTCTCTATGTAATGCAGGAATTTTTCTTCCTTATTTTTTTGTTGGTTTCCAATTTCATTCCATTATGATCAGATAAAATGCATGATAATATCTCTACTCCTTTGTATTTGCTGAGAGTTGCCCTGTGACATAATATGTGGTCTATTTTTGAGAAGGATCCATGTGCTGCTGATAAGAAAGTGTATCTGCTTGATGTTGGATGATATATTCTATACATGTCAATTAAGTCTAAGTTGTTAATTGTGTTATTGAGTTCTATAGTTTCTTTACTCAACTTTTGTCTGGAAGATCTGTCCAGTGGTGAGAGAGGTGTGTTAAAATCACCCAAGATTATTGTGTTGTGGTCTATTTAACTCTTGAACTTGAGAAGAGTTTGTTTGGTACCAAACATAGCTGTATCATTGTTTGGGGGATATATATTAATGATTGTTATGTCTTGTTGGTGTATGGTTCCCTTGAGCAATGTGTAATGTCCTTTTTTATCCCTTTTGATTAACTTTGGCTTGAAGTCTACTTTATTTAATATGAGTATGGACACCCCTGCTTGCTTCCAAAGTCCATGTGAGTGGTATGATGTTTCCCAACCTTTCACCTTCAGTCCGTGTATGTCTTTTCCTATCAAATGAGTCTCCTATAGGCAGCATATTGTTGAACTTTTTTTTAATCCAGTCTACTAGCCTATGTCTTTTGATTGGTGAGTTTAAGCCATTAACATTTAAGGTTATTATTGAAATATGGTTTGTATTTCCATCCATATTTGTTTATTTTTGTTATTTAACTTGACTTCATTTCCCTCTTTGCTTAGTTTTTTCTTTTAGTGTACTACCCCCTACTGCTGATTTTCATTGTTATTTTTCATTTCCTCTTCATGAAATGTTTTGCCAAGGATGTTTTGAAGTGCCGGGTTTTCTAGCTGCAAATTCTTTTAAGTTTTGTTTATCATGGAAGGTTTTTATTTCATCTTTATACATGAAGCTTAATTTTGCTGGATATAAGATTCTTGATTGGAACCCATTATCTTTCAGCATTTGAAATATGTTGTTCCAGGATCTTCTAGCTTTCAGGGTGTGTGTTGAAAATCAGCTGTTAACCTAATTGGTTTACACCTATATGTAATCTGATTCCTTTTTCTTGTGGCTTTTAAAATTCTCTCCTTATTCTGTTTGTTGGGCATTTTCATTGTAATGTGTCTTGGTGTGGATCTTTTGTGATTTTGCACATTTGGTGTCCTGTGGGCTTCTTGGATTTGTATTTCCATTTCATTCTTCATGTCTGGAAACTTTTCTGATATTATTTCATAGAACTGATTGCTCATTCCTTTGGTTTGGATTTCTATAACTTCCTCTATCCCAATAACTCTTAAGTTTGGTCTTTTTATGTTATCCCATATTTCTTGTGTATTCTGCTAATTGTTTCTTATTAGTCTTGCTGTGCTGTTTATGTTCTTTTTGAGATGATGTACTTTGTCTTCGTTGTCTGGTGTACTATTTTCTAAGTGGTCTACTCTCCTGCTGATACTCTCATTTGAGTTTTTAATTTGGTTTATTATTTCTTTCATTTCCAGGATTTTTGTTTGTTTTTTTTTGTATAACCTTCATCTCCCTGCAGAGGTGATCTTTTATTTCTTAGATTTGTTTATGCAATTAATCGTCAAAGTGATCTTTTATTGTCTGTATTTGCCATCTAATGTCTTCCTTGAGACTCCAAAACATCTGTTTCATGTATGTCCTGAAATCTTTATCTGTCATTCTTTCTGCTGTAGATGTTAATTCTTCCAATGATATGTTATCTTGCATTGTTTGTGGTACTTTATTTCCTTGTCTTTTCATGTTGCTCATGTTTCTTTCCAGCTCTGTGAGACTGGAGTGTTATTGTTTTTATCCTATAGATTTGTAGTGCTCTTGTATAGTTCCAAAAAGATCTCTCCTTTTTGGGGAAGGACTATTTTAAATGTTCCCAATATCAACTATACATCATCTATGAACAACTTTTTGTTATTAAGACATTTATATCTATTCTCAATGTCTAGAAATGTTGGATTCAATTATTATTTAAAATATAGTCATTAGTTTCATAAAAGGCATACAGTTTCTGGTGGCATATAGAGAACTGGGCATCAGGCGTAGGATGTTATGTTAAGGGGGAAAGATGTGAGGGTATAGGGTTAATGTATCTCAGCAACTTTGGAGGAGAACTCTAATGAAGGGGGTTAGTAGCAGGAGAATAGACAGGAGGTATTTTAGGGTAGACAAGGAAGTGGGAGGACAATAAGAAGCATAGGGATAAACACATATATGTATTTAGTAAATTACACGCAGTAGAAATAGTAAAAATTGGGAGGTTTAAAGAGGAAGAGATAGAGGAACAAAAATAAAAAGAAAAGAAAAAAGAGAGAGAAAGAAAAGTAAAGAAAAATAAAGAAAAAAACTACTCTTAGAATTCTGTTTTCTTTTCTTCCAGTAGGTGGCACCGTGTATTCCAGGTTGAGTCTCTGCCCTCAGGGTGGTGGAAGCAACCCAGGTGAGGAGGCTCTCCCTCTCCTGCCTGGAGCCTCTCTGGTCTCTCTGGGTTGCTCTGGGTCTCTAACCCCCTCGCCTGATCTGCCCACCAGGTCCCAATTGCAGGATCTCTTTCCTGCAGCCCTTGGTTCTCCCCAGGTAGGCAGCGCCCTGGCCAATCCATGCTCCTGATTGACTGAGCGCTACCTCTGGGTTGGGTAGTCACTGCATCATCACAGCTGGGGAGAGGGGGTTTGGAAACCGGCCACCTGGTCGGTTGTATTCCCTCTAATAGCCATGCCCACAAAAAACTGGTGAGATCAGTTTTGAGTTATCACAGCTGGGGAGAGGGTGGGCTGAGAACCAGGCACTTGTTTCAGATGCCGATCTGGGCTAACAGCCACACCTGCCAAAAGTTGATGAGATAGGTTTTCCAAGATGGAGCCCACCCAATTCCTGCACCGGGTGTCTGAGCTGTCCTTATGCTGCGTCCAGCTCTCGGTCTGGTGTCCTGAGCTGAAGCAAATAGCAGCCTGGCACTCTGAGGCCCTGTAAGGAGAATGACCCAGGGTCTCTGATCTGCTCTGCCACCAGAGCACCAAGTGGAAGTGCTCAGATGGTGGGCTCCAATGCCGCTATTCCGATTCCCACCTGCAAAGAGCCACTCTGCTTTCCTCAAGTTCTGCGCTGTGCTTGCCTTTCCGATGTACTCTGTGAAGATTCGCTGTTTGGCATCCTGTCACATACTCAGAGAAGCTGCAAATTCATCATGGCGAACTCCCCCCCACCTCCCACTCCCTGTGGAGAAACCGCCCGACCACCCTCTTGGATTCACGCAGAGCAGCCAAGAAAGGGATCTCCTCTACTCCATCTTGGATTCCCCCAGTAAGGATGGGTACCAGCTATTGAGAGATGTGCATCACAGCCTGTTCCAGGCGGTAAGCTACTCTCTTCTCCTGCCAACACATCTGGAAGGGTCCCTGTTCTGGTGCCAGCCCAAGCTCCACTCGCAGAAATGTGATTCACTGCAGGCAGGTGCGGTCTGCACAAACTGCAGGCTTCTGCAGCCCAGCCACTCACCCTCAATTCCTTCTTCCGTGATTCTTGTCTCAGGAAGGCGAAGGTTACCCACCAGCCAACCTCTTTAACCAAAGGAAGATTTTTCTATACTAATATTTTAGAGGTTGATCATCCACCCTTTTAATTCTTCTATTGAATTTATTGCTTTTACAGATCAAGGTCTACCTACTCTTCATCACCTTTCCTGGACAAGTGCACTACCAGCTTCCTAAATGTACCCTTTATCCTTTTCTAGTTTACATGCCTTTGTCCAAGTTGATCCCCATGCCTAGAATATTTCCTTTGGCAGCATACTCATCCTTGTGGGATAATACTTTTTGAAAAAATCAGGAACACGGTGGAGAAACAGAATCACTTTTGACTATACATATATAAGTTCTGAAGCCAAAGGAATACACCCACAGAATTTCCTTAATTAGAAATTTATTATGGTGTTATTTATTTATCTTTCTTATCCAACTCAGAGCATCTGAGGACAGGGATTGTTTTACACTCATGTTTATTTTTTTAGGGCCCCATACAATGACTGCATTTCTGAATGAGTGCATTTTCACATGTAAAAATCAGTGAAACTGTTATCATCTATTAGTTTTAAGAGTAAATTCATAAAATTATCAGTTTTATTAACATATCTCTGAATTTTCACTACCATATCATCCAAATGCTAGATTGTGTCAATGCTGTGTTAAGTTGTCTTTGAGGTCAACATTCTGTACAATCATACTGGTTGGGTTTGAATATCACTTGAGTGCATTCCCCTAGACTTCATGTACTGGAAGCTTGGGCCTGCAACTGGTGACATAAGAGGTGGCATAACCTGATTGGATTACCGGGGATGCTATCCTTGGTCTCACACAGTATGTCAGTTCTTATCAGAATCAAATGTCATAAAAAAGCAAGCCTGATCCCTAAACATCACTAGTTCCTGTCTTACCATGTGCTCTATCCCTCTTGTGCATGCTCTTACTAAGATGCCACCTTCCATGACATGATGTGGCCAGGGACTCTCCCCTGAGACAAACTCACTGCTGTGAGTTCAATAAGCGATTTTTTCTTTATAAATTACCCTCTAAGATATTTTGTTATATCAAAGAAAAACAGACTAACATATATATTTAAAATAACTTTGGTCTTATAGAAATTTCCACCATGAACACCCTGGGGTTTCTAAAGTCATTAATGTTATGTTTACTTAGACATTATATTTTCTATTTGAAATTTTTTTCTGGTTGTTTATTTAAATATCTCAGATTTAACTCTAATTAAATACTTTTACATTTTAAAGTATTTTTAACTGTAATTAAATACTTATATATTTTAAGTCTTATTTCCTGATTTATTACTTGTGAAATTCTATGATCTATTACTCTTCCTTAGAGAATCTTCCTTAATATTAAATTCTAAATATGTAAGTTAAAACACATATGTTCAAAATAGAATTGGGTGATATATTTCTCACTCCCTCCAAAAATAATATTCAAACCTGTTAAGGTGATGTTAATTTTTAATTGGAATAATTGCATCATCTGTTTAAAAAGTGAAACACAATTCTGTTTGTTTGGAACGGTTTATTTGGAAATGCATTGCTAAAACACAAAAGAAAAAAAAATACCTTAAATTGCCAAATGAAAACACTTTGAAATCACATGTAAAAATTTTAAAAAACTCTTGAAAATGTCTTCAAGGAAGTCTGGATTAACCCAAATGCTACATTTCCTCAATATTCATGGGGTCAGGATCTCCATGTCAGTGTAGGCTCTCTCCTTAGAATGTGACTGTGGTTGCTTAGGCTCCACTTGATAGTCACCACTGCTCTGCACGTTCAACAGCTGTGTTTATTCTTCCTCTCCTGTAGGACTTTCCTTTCATTACTTTTTACTTAGAACAGGCCTTCCCACCAACTTTTGCAAGTTTATAAATCATACCAGAAATTGTTTCTTAAGTAAGATTACCATCTCTTTCAGTATTCTATCCTTTTCCATTAAAAAATTAAAATGAAAATTTCTCTTGATTTTTATTGTTAATACATCAAGGAAGATTTCAACTAAGTGGTTCACAAAAGAAAGTTGTATCTCTACACATGTTACTCAGTTTATCTGGAAAATGTTCAAAATTTTTTTATTTATATGTGTTCACTTGGAATTTCTAACTATTTAGGTAATTACCTAACAGGTCCAGTAGCAAATCCTATAATCCACACTTGTTGTAATGCTCAATCTCTGGTATTTCTTTCAGCTTGCCTTAGTCCACAAGATAGGTCCTCTTGGAAACCAGTTGAGAATTTAAATAAATAGAAAAGCTAGCAGCCTACTTGATAACATGAAAGATGTAGCAATACTACTTCTGCAAAGTATTACCTATTCTGTTACCCTATTAATAAAAGTTGTTACTTTAGTTATCATAGAACAAAAACCAAACACAAGAAAATTTGATAATATGTCGCTTTGAATGAAAGTTGATATACTGAAATATGCTCTATTATCATTTAAGCTCTTAGTATCTCTACTTTATTGGAACAGATTTGTAAATTTTTTTACTTCAATGATAATTTGAAGAAATAAAAAATGGCTGAGTATGTGTAGTAGAGTAGATATTGTTCTATGCACTAGAGATATATTAGTGAACCAAAGAGAAAAATTCTTCTACTTAATGAATTTACAAATTAAAGGGAGTAGAAAGATTATGTAAAATAGTTATAACAATTAAATAAATGATGTAACATTTTAGAGATTTAAATATTTAAGTAAAACGAAAAGAAAAGCGGTGTGCAATTAATTTGTCATATTGGGTGAAGCATGGGTTGGGTTGTACAATATGGTAGTTGCAATATACTCAATGAGAAGAAATATTGACAGAATGAAAGAAGTCAAGAGAGTTACTCATTGTGATGGTCAAAGATAAGGGATATTAGAATCAGATGAAATATGCAGTACACAGATCTGTAATACTTTTGAATATTAATAGGACTGGTATAGTTTTAACAATTTATGCTGGGAAGAGGGAAGTCTAGGAAGAACACAGATGTAAAGATTAGATTTTTTTGCAAGAAGTTTTAGCTTGTATGTTGGTCAGCTTTTCATTGTTGTGACCAAAATACTTGACAAGAACAGCATAAAGGAGGAAAGGTTTATTTTGGCTCATGGTTTCAGTCCATGGCCAGCTGACTCCATTGCTCTAAGCCCAAGGGGCGGCAGAACAGCATGGCAAAAGGGCACGGTCTAAGAGTGTTCCCTACTCATGGAGCCCAGAAGACGAAAAGAGAGAGTGAGGAAGGAGCCAGAGTGACAAGATATCATCTCGAAGAGCATGCCCCCAGTCACGGCCCATCACCTAAGAGTTACCATCTAGCATAATAATCCTTCCAAATTAGGATTCAAATTCGGATAGACTCTTTAGATTACAGCTCTCAAAATCTAACTATTTTACCTCTGAATATTCCTTCAGTACCACAGGAATTTAGGGGGGAGGGTGGAAATCTTATATCCAAATCATAACATTCTGCCCCGACCCCCAAAGTCCTTGTCTATCTCCAAATGCAAATTGCATTTAGTCCATCTCCAAGAGTCCTCATAGTCTTAGCAATTTTAGCATTGCCCAAAATTCCAAATTCAAAGTTTCCTTTGAGATTCAAAGCAAATTCTTTTCTGTAAAAGCTCCCGTAAAAATTAAAATCAAACTACATACATCCAATACATAATGGTGCAGTGTAAACACATCCATTCCAAAAGAAAGAATAGGGGCATAGAAAGAAGGCCTGGGGCTAAAATAAGACCAAAATGCAATCGGGCAAACATTTTCTGTACTCCAACTCTGGCACCTGGGGCATATTTCCAAAGCATTTTGGCAACCCCAACCCTTAGCCTTTCTGGTTACAGCCCATGTGCTCTCTCTCTTTAGCCTGGCTCTCTCTCTCTCTCTCTGTATGCAGCTGTTTTCCTCAGAAGGCACTCTATGTTACTGGCATCTCTTAATTCTTGGGATATTCATTTCAACTTTGACTTCACCATCCATTGCCCTCTCATGGGCAGCCGGCAGGGGGGATTTAGGCCCTACTATTCTTGCCCTGGCTTCCCAGGCCTTCCTTTGGAATTTCAGTGCAAGACTCCAAGACCCCCTAACTCTAGCATACTGCATTCCTGCATGACAAGTACCATGTGGATGATGCCCCGGTGGATGAGACCAGCTTGAGCAGTAATTAGGCCTCCCTGGACCATGGGTGCAGTGACTCTAATTCTACTTATAATACCTGTTTCAAAATATTCTTCAGTTTCTATGTGAATAGTAAAATCATTCTCTGTATTATTTCTTTAATCTTAGTGAACTTTTAAAAATTTGTTGTCTAATTGTTCTTACAGTTCTATAATTTTGTAAGTTTTACTGAATCCTATGTGTATATATAGTATGTGCAGAAAATTCAGGCACATTTCTTTTATATGACATAGTTGCTATCACAAAGGGACAGTTTTAAAAAATTGCTTCTTGATGATAGTTATTTTGTAAAGTGGCAGTCATTTGACTTAAGTACATGTAAATTCCACTTCAGTTAGCAGAACTAAAGATTAAAATGTGATCATTTAAAAGAATAAAAATTTTGGAAAATCGAGAATATCAAATATATATGACTATAGCATTAATTTCAAATATATGACTATAGCATTAAAACTCTTGCTGGAAAATAAAGTGACATTGATATTTATGGCAACTTTCAGAACAGAATTTTATAGTCAGTAGATGGCACTATTTGTTTTATTAATAACCACTGACCACTCCCTTTACTTTCATAAAATATATTGATAATTTATTTTTAGCTACTTTTAAGAAATTTAAAATTACTAATACCTATTTTACCAAATGAATCATTGTTATTGCCTGTGTTAGTGATTTTATTTACTTTTGATGAGAGTCTGAGAATTATTTTTCCTAGTATTATCAATGAGCTCAAAATGAGTATTCAACCTGATAGATACCCAAGAAGGGTCATTACAAACACATTTATTTTACTAAAAAAAAGCTTCAAAAAAAAAAAAAAAACTTCTAAAGAGATTATAATATGAGAATATTATACAGGTTATCTAACCTTATCTGATTTTACAGAATTCATTTTCATCCCTGAATCTAGACATTCACATAAGTTTTATATTGATTAAAAACAAAATGAAACAAAAAATTGGAAAAGTGAAATAATAGTACCTTTGGGGAAAAAAACTAGGTGGAGGAATAAGGATAAAGTTATTTTACAGAGAGTAGTAAAGAAATGAGAGGACTCAGAGGACTAGTAATGTCACAGATATTTGTAATACTTTATATGAACATAGCAGTAACTGATACAAATTTTAATGTGTGATTGTTAATTCTGTATGTCAACTTGGCTAGGCTGTGGCGCCCAGTTGTTAGGTCAAACACTAATCTTGATGTTGCTGTGAAGATATTTTTTAGATGTGATTAACATTAATTAGTTCACTTTAAGGAGATTCCCCTCAATAGCAGGGAGATTCCCCACAATAACAGGGATAAAAACCATCAGTCACTTGAAGGAGTTAAAAATCAAACCCTAAAGTTTCCCAAAGAAGAAGAAATTCTTCAGGACTATAACAGAAAACTTGCCTGAGTTTCCAGCTGCCAGTCTATATATTTCAGATCTGCAACCTACATATTGCATGAACTACTTCCTTAAAATGAATCTCCTCTCTCTCTCTCTCTCTCTCTCTCTCTCTCTCTCACTCTCTCTCATCTTTCTATTTTCTATTTCAAATTAGGTATTCATATTCTTTCTGTGTCTCTGGAAAACCCTGATATAAAATGTAAATAGAAGTTTACCTTAATGCAATAATAAAATTTAAAAGCACATAGCTTCTATGAAATGAGGACTGATAGCCATTAAAAGGGAAAGAGTACATACTGGTAAAGACAATAATTGCTGAATTAAGATCAATAATGATGGGAGAAACCATTACATTATAAACAAAATAGAAAATAAAGTACCAAGAAATAATAGACACAAAATTTTCCCTAAGAAGTTCATTAGAAATGGAATAGAGATGATAAAATCATCAGAAAAGATGACACATGAAGAATAGGTGTAGTTGTTCCAACATGTGTATGATAAAATTTCCAATAGGAGACAATAAAGCTATAAGATTGACAATGATAAAATTGAATAATGAATTAGTAGGAATCATTGGCCTTCAGAAAATAAAATAATATTTAATGAATCATATCCAATATAACATTATATTCAATGAGGGAGATAATTTAGTTTATATGAAGTGGAAAAAATAGAAGGCAAACTGAGACATCTCAACAACACTAAGCATGGAATAACAAGGAGCAAAACTCAGAATTTTGAGGGAGAAGGGACAGAGAGCTCAGAACTCTATAGCTGAACAAACTACCATTCACATTTGAAACAAAGAAAGACCACCTCCACTAATCAAGGGAAGGAAGAGCATCCTCACAGATACTTCTTTTGTTGCATGGGTTCATTTCCAATTCTTCCTGGCTTTGTTGAACTATCCTCAGCTTGCAATCTGTTCTCATGCATGATGTGATGTATGTATCCAAATATTCTTTAACAGAGTCAACTTGCCATGATAGTAACATACAAATCAGTGATATTCACTGAAAAACACTAACTTGTGGCAGGCACTGTTTAGTATAAAAACGACTTTTGGTGTTGATTTAGAATTACACAAAGATCTTAAAGAAGTGATAAGGAAGGCATCCAGTTATTATGCAGTTTGTCCGATTTGTACAAATCGGACAAACTGCATAATAATTGGATATTAAACAGTAATATGCATAATAATTGGATATTAAACAGTAAGATCAGCATTCTAACTCTGGTAAAACAATTCTACATTATTCAGTTTTCTGAAACAATTTCCTTTCCCCACAGATTTAAAATAGCAGCTTTGTAATTTATCAAATTCCTAAACACACATTGAAGTTTGTTTATAGACTTTCTGTTTTGTTTCAACAATCTACTTGTCTATTCTCACACTATCCATTTAAAAGATCCAATCTCATCATGCCATCCATCCTGCCAGATTTTTAGGAATGTCAGGATTATATCCACACCCTTTAGCATCTCTCCCTTCTCCTCCCACCTCTGGAGAGTTAGAGTACAGGTTAGAGTACAGACTTCTTTCATTATTTCCTATGTTCTGATCATAAAATTTTTTGACAGTATCTGAAGAAAAAAAAAGTACATTTATTGCATGAAATGTTCATGTCTCCATCCCTTTTTCTGTAAAGCTTCTCCGCTTCATCTCCATTGCCTGATTTGTTGAGCAAGTACCTATTCATTTTCAAAGATTAACTAAATTATCACCAACTTCAGCTCTTTCTCCCTTTCCAAGTATAAAGAAATTATTCTTTCCTCTTTTAGTGTTTATATTCTAAGCCTAATTACTATATTTATTAATTTACATATTTCTCTCTCCAGCACAACATGAGTGTCTCAAGGACAGGACCTTATTAAGTACCTAGTGTGGACTGAATAAATATTCATTGAGTAAATTAATATAAAAGATCATCATAGCATTTGATTTCTAAAAAAAGGTCCAGCTGTTTTTAAAAGTGAGACAAAGCATCATTTTCAAAACAACATCAAGAAGTGGGTGTATTTGAACTGACTCAATTAGCATTTAGCAGAAGAAATAGGTGACAGAAATGATAATTCATGCTTATAGGATGTTTAATGAACTGGTAAAAGAGAAAGTCAGTCACAGGAATCCAGAGTACCTTGTTTTATAAGAAATAAAACTAGGTGCCCATCAAAAGATGAATGTATAAAGAAAATATTAAGAATACAATTATATGTTACTTAGCTATAAAAAAGAGCCAAGTTATGACATTTACTGGTAAATGTATGGAACTGGAGAACATAATGCTGAATTAAGTTAAGCCAGACTTTTTGTAAGGTTGGGTAGTTTCTCACATAAGTGGAAATTAGAGAGATAGAGAAAGAATTATGGAACCATCTGGCACCTGCTTGATATGGCATCTCTGTTTAGATATGGACATAATAAGGACTCTATATACCTTCTAGCTTTTTTTTAAGGTCCCAGTTAAGTATGGTCACAATATAACACTTGTGTTAAGTTGCTTAATCTCTGTACCATCAAACATCTGCATAGGTTCCTTTTGTGGTATCAGCACATTATAATTATACATAATAGTGGAATTCATAAGTCCATATGTATGTATGTGCATAATATAAATTGATGAACTGCATTTCTGGCTACATTTTCTTTCCTTATCTTTCTCTCTCCCCGTGATCTACTGACTTGACTCTATGGATCTCCCTTTCATTTTTATAACTATTATTTTAATTGATTCATTAAAATAATAGTTATAAAATTAATTACATATAAAGCAGAATGTGTTGTTATATGATTGTACATGGACAAAGGATAATTTGGTAGATTTTATAACATAATACTTGTTCATGTACCCTTCTCCACCAACTTTAATCTCTTTCCTCTACTTTATTAGAGATCACCCCTCTCTTAAAAAATTCTTTCTCTCTCTCTCTAACTTCCACATATGTGAGAAACTACCTAATCTTACAAAAAGTTTGACTTACTTAATTCAGCATGATGTTCTCCAGTTCCATACATTTACCAGTAAATATCAGAACTTTGCTCTTTTTTATAGCTAAGTAACATACCATTGTATATTAAACATTTTCTTCATACATTCATCTGTTGATAGACTCCTAGGCTGGTTTCGTAACTTGACTATTGTGAATTGTGCTACTATAAATATTGGTATGCATGTAGCACTCCAGTATTTTGATTTTTGTTCTTTGGATAAATTCCAAGGAGTGGGATAACTGAATCACATGTTGGTTCCATTCCTAATCCCTTTGAGTATTGTCCTTACTGCTTTCCAAAGTGATTGTACTAATGTTCAGTCTCAACAAAATTGTTTAAGTGTTACATTTCCTCACACGCTCTCACCAGCAATTGATGTTATTTGTATACTTGATGCCATTGTAGCTGGAATGAGATAAAATCTCAGTGTAATTTTTATTTACATTTCAGTGATTGCTAAAGATGTTGAACATGAACTCAAATTTGATCAAGGACCTAAGAATTAGATCAGAAACTTTGCAACAGCTAGAAGAAAACATAAGGTCAATACTCCAACATATTGGTGCAGGCACCAACCTCCTTAACCAGATCCGTAAAGCTCATGAAATAAAACCAAAAATGGATAAGTAAAATGGCATCAAATTAAAAGGCTTCTGCACCACAAAGGAAACAACTAAAAGCATGAAGAGAGAGCCTACAGAATAGGAGAAATTCTTTGCTAGCCTCTGTTCCAGCAGGTTCCCACACTTTATAAAGAATTCAAAATACTGAGCAACTCAATCAATAAATAAGTAAAATTTCCAGACACTTCTCAAAAGAAGAAACACAAATGGCCAACAAATATATTAAAACATGTTCAACTTTTTTTTTTTTTTTTTCAATTTTTCAAGGACTTCTTTTTCTTGAACTTGCTGGATTCTTTTCTTCCACTTTTTTTTTGTATGCTTTACTCTATCTTTGGATTTAAGCCTCTATCTCTGAGCTAAGCATTTTCTTCATTGTCCTTACACCCCCTTGCTCTTGTTTGCTTCTGCAAGTTCTTGCCACATTCCTGCTGATTCCCTTGGACCAGTAGGATTTCAAATATCCCTGTGTTTTAATACCTAACAAGTTTAATAGTAAATAACTGTTTTCCTTCTTCCTTCAGCAGAAATAACTTTGTATGTTGTTTCATGCCTGAAAACTGGTAAAATGAATGCTACTCAATAAGCACTTTTCCGAAATTAATTACTTCATGGATTACTGAATGGGGCACATTACTGAAGAGCAGTTTAAAAACATTCAGCTGTATAATCTTACTGGTTAATATTAAAACACCTAGAAATTCCTAACAAATGTGCATGTAATGTTATTTTAAAAATTGATAAAGAATAGGAAATAGATACAGGTAAATTTACTAGTAAAATGTTCTTTTCTATTTTATAATCCATAAAATAAGAGAGTGGTTGTAAAGGGCAGGATGTTCTGTTCTGATATCTTAGGACAAGCCCAGATGCTTCCCTTTTTTTTCTCCACATTGCCTGTGTTTCCCCTATATTGGTGAGTTACAGTAAGAGAAATGATTAGATTTCACAGTAGACATGTGGGGACTGCCTGACATAGGAAAATCAAACAGTAAAATTTGGATTTTTATGGCACTTCTCTACAAACCAGGCCAGACTTTTCGCCAGCACATTTTCTGCCTGGAGGAATGGATGTGGGATTCATTCAATCAGTATGTGACTTCAAGAAATCCATTTAAAACAGGTTACAGAAAAGGATTTTCTTTTTTTTCTTTTTCTTTTTTTTTTTTTTTAAGCTGTGCAGTCTTAGAACTGCCAACTAGACGTGTAAATGTTTTCAGCCTGGTCATCATTGCAATTTTCTCTAATTCTCTTGCTTGAATTCTGAAGGTCAAGGCTGAAGCTGGACATGAAAAATGTAGTATATACTACACTGTTTAGCATATTTCTTCATGTACTTGAAGGGTTGCCTGAAGCCATGAGCCCTGTGAATGCTGTTTCCCCTATATATTCCTACCTATGATAAAGTTTAATTTACAAATTAAGAGCAGTAAAACATTTACAAGAATCATAACATAGAACCATTATACCAATATAATGATAAAAATTATGCAGGTGTGATCTCTCTCAAAATGTCTCATTGTACTGCATTCAATTTTGATGTGATGATGACAGATGAAACAATATCCACAAGGTAGACAGTGCGCACTTTGCAACATTGTTATAGTACTATGTGTCACTTAAATACAAGCACTTCCATACTATAACAGTTGATGACTAAGGCAGTTACTCATTGACTAACAGGCCAGTAGTGTATACAGTAAGCAGGATGCAATTTTGTCCAACTACTCATATCAGTATACAATGTGGTATACAATTGAAACTTATAAATCACTTATTTCTACAATTTTTTACATCATATGGAAACCATGAAGGTGGACCGTGGTGTTTGTGAAGGCACAAAAAAACCAAACCTTGAGCTGGTGGTGTGTGGTGAGTATAGTGTATAACCTAATTGTTTCATTAAAGCCACTCAAGTTTAGAAGAATCCCAGGAAAAAAGTGAACAAACAAACAAAAACCACCAATATATTTCTTTTAAAATTCATGAATTGGCAAGTTATAAAAAATAAGAGGAAATAAAAAACAACTTTTCTTTTTCTCATTATAAAGATTTTAAAAGCCTTATCTTAAATGCCTGCATCTCTAGAGTTAAGAACCAAAACAACCTCATTCACTGATACAAACAGCCATTGCAATGTCTGCCTGGAGCATACTAAGGACTAGAACTAGGTTATATGAACTATTAGATTTGTTACACAAACAACACCGTAAGTACTGGCAGTACTCTCAGTTTCCCTAAGAGAAAACTGAAAACACACAGATGAGTATTTTGGATTAAGAGTATGAGCAGAGCTGATATTTCAGGTAGTTTCACCCAAGGCCCACAGTATTAGTAACTATGCCATCTTGATTACATAAAAGAAAGCATATCATGTAAAATCCATGTCAGCAAATACACATATGTCTAGGAAAATGTCTCATTGATAACAGAGGTGAGAAACAGCTACATAAAAGTGATTGAAAAAGAATATTAAAATGTTGTCCTTTCTATGTTTTATTTGTTAAAAAGATATAGTCTTAGCAGAAATTTTTTAAACTAGCTAGGCTTTAAGACATTCAAGATACAATTGATTTATATGTAAGTGAAACTTTTTCAGAACACATTATACAAATGAAAAATAGTAATTGAATCTCCTAAAGTCAGTAAAACATGCCCTGGAATATGAGAGTGATAGAATCATATAGAAATAATTTAAGAAATAAAAAACAAAATCCAGTTTACAAGCTGTCCTAAGTTCCTTGAATATTTACCCTTCTGTACCTCTTTCCAACACAACTCTTCACATAATTGAGGTTTCAGAATCTGTGCTAAATGATCTGTTGAGAATTATGCAAAAGACCTGCCCTTCTATGCTTTTATTGCAAGGACTGGAAACTTGATAATTACTTCTCTGCCAATGAAATGCAAAGCTGGAAATATAACAGAAGCAGGATCCACTTTTGCTCCATTGGGAAAAAAATACACGATTCCAAACTTTTAGCAAATGAGAGACATAAACTCTTGACAAACCTTCTGTGAGTCCTCCTGCAAACCCTCTCCCTCAGGTGAGCAACATCTGAGATTGTTGGTGAAAGTTTCTTGTGATTTCTACACTTTCAGATTTCTTGGAAAGTACTAGCCCTTCCAGCCATTTTATATGTGTCTATTTAAATGTCTTCCAACCTGAAATATCTAGAGTAATAATATATTTCTGTTACATCCTTGGTAACTAAAGTGATGCTTACAAAAATGTGTAAAACACAGAGAGGAGAAGGATATCTGACCTATTCTGATTTTGAGATATCAATGATCATCAGCCAGGAGTGAGACAGATAATTCATTAGGTTATAGGAAAAGAGATCATTAGATTCTTGGCTTTATTTGCCTGAAATAAAGTATCTATTGAAGTCAAGAATTTGGGAGACTTCTTCTACAATATAATATTATTTGGAAATAAGTAAAAGAACTTGTGGATTGGTTAAAATCGCTACTTACACAAGATAATATACAGAGAAAAAACAAAATCAGGTTCATCCTTTTTAGTTCTTAGTGCAAGACATGACTGGAAAACTAGAGGTATTCAAGATGTTTTGTTAACATTTTAATCCAATGGGTTAATGTCATCTAGATCAATATTTTGACATGCAGATTTTTTTTTTGATTGTGGAGATCAAACCCAGAGGTGCTTTATCTTTTAGCTATATCCTCATCACCTTTTTAATTTTATTTTGAGACAGGGGCTCACCAAGATGCCAAAGCTGGCCTTAAACTTGTGACCCTCCTGCCTCAGCCTCTGGATTGTTTGGATAATAAATATGTGCTACCATGCATGGATAATTTTTAGAATTCAAACTGATAACACACATTAAATTCACAACATATGCCTATTTTTTATGTAAAAATCCAAGTGTTTATTGGCAGGTATTGAGACTTTGGGAATTGGAATGCTGGAAAGTAAGTGGACTGCAATGAATTGCTATATGTTGAAACTACCAAGTTGGATATTTGGTTTTCCTGTTACTATTTATTAAGTTCTACTAAAGCAAATTCATTTAATCCAGCATTTTTTGGCAGTATACAGTCAGCTTCTTCTGTCTGGGCATTGACAGCTGTAAATCCTGTGTTAAAATCTAATCCAAGGCAAGGTTGATTATCTCATCATTCCCTGTTAAACATCTACTGTGGAACCAATTAGTAATTTGTCTAATATAGTTATTATCAATCTACTCTACTGATAAAATCATGTTGATTGGGAATATCAATCATGGATTTTAATTTAAATAATAGCTTTTGATGTAATGTGACTTTCCATGAAATTTGAAAGACCTGATCACTGCTCACTGGTAAATATTTTAGGGATTCTGATGTTTGTTAAATAATAAGACAGTCCTCTAAATTGAAAAATAAGTCTATCTTTTGCTTATTGCAAAAGCAAACAAAAGTAAAATACAATGATAGTTGATTTTGCTTTTGATTTTGGAAAGAGCATATATCAAATTAAAATGGACTACCTTGGTTATCCTTGCTACAAATATGTTCACAATCTGAGAACTTGTGAATATAGCAAATTAAATAGTCAAAGCTGCTTCATAAGTGTAATTAAGTTAAAGAACCTTACAAGAGGAGATTATCCTGTACTATCATTGTGGCCACAATATAATCATCAGGGTCATTATAAGAGCTTGGAATGGGTTGCTTTGAAGAAAGAGGAAGAGGCATGGCAGGGAGGAGAAGGGTCTGGGTCTGGGAATGGGGTTGGAGAAGGTAACAAAACAAGTTCCCTTGAAAGTCTCCAAAAGAAAAGGACATTATTTCTAGGGTTCTGATCCTGTGAACAATAAGAGAATAAACTTGTGTCGATCTGGTCTTCTCATGCCTGTGGCCTATGGAGACTCTAACAAGTTTCATTAGAAGAATCAACAAACAGACTCAATTACCCAGGAAGGATTAATGAATACTGCTCTAATGACATTGTATCTAACACTTATGAAAGTTTGTCCAGTGGGGATACAATTTTTGAAGGATTTGTAAAAGAGTATGAAATAGTATGATGATGAACCTTTTAAAATGAGAGAAAAGAATATCAGTGTTCTGTGTGAGTATTCATCAAAAGGAAACCATTAAGAAAAGAAATTCACAAAAATATTCACCTATTCTAAGATATTAATAACCTATGTTTGGTTATTGGACTTGTGAATATATTCACCACATAGGTAGGGAAGGAAGTTATTCCTCGAGTAAAAAATAGTGATTATTCCCTCCCATTGACTCCACAACAGACAAATGTGACTGCCAACACCAGTGAGTACTTCCCTCACCATCACCATGACCACAAATCACTACTTCTCAGGAGAGGCAGCAAGCCACATGTGTGGCTGGTTAATTACCTTGAATATTTGTTATCATATAAATGAAATTTTTCTTTGAAATATATACTTCACCTAGATATAGATTTACCTTTCTTATTCCCAACACTTCTCTCATCCCTGTGACCTATGTATATAAGACTCAGTGACCCTGTTCCACAAAAATGTTCTCAGTGACCCTGTTTCACAAAAATGTTGCTTCTGATAGAATGATTTTTTAGGTATTAACAATATATGTATACACACAAATTATAGAAATAAAAAATAATTATTTTATAGTCATGAACATCTCTAGTACAAATGCATAAAGCATCTTCAGGAAACTGCTGACTAAGAAAAACTGAGTTATGATACCTGCTAAGAATCAAAAAACACTGTGATCAGTTTGCTGTCTTCCCAGATGTCTAATATTGTTTGAACTATCCCTGTCTGGGATGTTGCTGCTCCCAGAGCAAGAGTTTGAGAAGCTATTAAGTGGACAGTAGTAACTCCCTCACCATTACATTAAGCCACGATTTTGTTTTCCAATTCTGCAACATTGACCTCTGTTAGTTTAGTGGTGTTGAGTGACAAGAGAAAGATAAATCTCTTGGGGGGACAAAACCTATTTGAAGAAGTTAAAATATTTGTGTGGCTATTAAGTGTTTCTTCTATCACTGAAAAAATGGCCAAAGAAGAAGGTGAATCAACAGGCTGAGATGAATAATCTTGACAATCTCTTGTAAAATATGAGTAAACAAGAAATACTTTTTTAGTCCTAATTTAGGTATGACTTCACTGCAAGTGTTCACTGTTAATCAGTATGTTAATCCAATACAGGCAGGAATTATAAAGACTAAAGAATGCATCAGAAGTTTCATGTATGAAATATGATCAGCTGTAGTGATAAAAGCAAAATAAATAATGGGTAAAGAAATACGATCAGCTGTAGTGATAAAAGCAAAATAAATAATGGGTAACTGACGAATAAATTTCTCAAAACCAAAAATATCTTATTGTGCAGTTGCAGAAACAAAAGATGTCATTTCATTGTAAATAACAAACCAATATTTGTACATAATTGCCAATTTCTTTTTTCTCTCTTTCTTATTTGTGGAAAATCACACAAATGAGTCTTACGTTACACAGTATTAAAAGATAATTATGTCTGAAGAAAAGAATAATCATAACTGAAATGGATAGTTATTAATGTGCAGTTTTTCTATAAGTGGATTCATTTAAACAAACATAGTCTCCCATGCTATATGGAAGCATTAAGCTGCAGTTTAGATCTTCTGCGAAACAGTTCTTGAGAGGAAATTTAGAACTTAAAATGAGAAAAATAAATAAAACTTTATATATACATATAATCAAAAAATTATGTGGTAAAGAAGGAGACAATATTATTAATTTTGTGATAATTTACCTAGAAACACTGAAACTGAGAAACAATAACAGCAAACAAAATACAGAAATGGAATTCAAATATAGATATTTTGCCTTTAAAGTACAAATTTGCAACTGCCAAATAATATGCATTTGTCTTTAAAAAATTTTGTAATAAATCCTAATATTCAATAATAAGATCTTAATTAAATAATATTTTGACTATTTATAACTAATATAAAGTTATAATCATGGAGAAAAAGATACATAAAAAATTAAATGTTAGAAAATGCAATGTTTTCTTACAATGTTTTCTAAGTAGATTTTTTTGTCATAAAATACCTATTTAAAACTTGAAGAAACTATGTACAATATTAGCTGTATATTTTAGTTAGTGATGTTACCGTAAATTTTCCTTAACCATTTAGAATTTTTAAATTTTCTAAATTGAAGTTATTATTTTTAATTTTAGAAATAGTCATTGTATTAACAAAAATTCAATTAAAATTGTTTTCTTATTGAATAACCAGAAAACTTAAGAGAAAAATCAGTATCCTAATTATGTAATCTGTTCCTTGGATTGTGACTGGTGACTGGTATTATTTCTTGAATAGTTTTGATTCTGTTTGAGTAAAAAATATATAGTTTTACAATATGCTTTCAGTTATAAATTTAGGTTAAGCTAAATATGTTTTAGGAAATATTATAGACTATAATAATAGAAAGAAACAATACTTATGCTAGACCTGCAGTCCTATTAACAGATTTATGCATTGCCAATTGTGCTAACTATATACAGATGGTCTGCTCTTTGTATTACCTATTGAAAGGGCTGCTGCTAACCATACTGCATACTTCCTGGGCATGTTCCCTTATCATCTAGATAGTATGTACACAGGAAATGTAAACTAATTTTAAAGTGCACTGAAGCAAAATATTACTGGGAAGGTGAAGCTACTAAAATATATAGCATATAAATTGTTTGCAAGCATTCATGACTTTATGATTATCAGACATTCTGAATGTTCCACACTGCTGATCCTCTCCATTAGTAGATATAACTGAGAGATGAGCATTATGTCATAGGAAAAAACCCCAACAGCTTATTTTTACACCCATCTCATTCAAGCAATAGTTATATTTACTTTGAGGAATTTGAAAGAAAAAGAAAAACAACTTTTTAAAGCATATTTCTTATTGTACTTGATCATGAACATGCACTAAACTTTATGAGTGCTCTGAAAGTTTTTAGTAATTCTCCTGTAATTTCTTGAGGATTTACCTGTTTTGTTTATTGAGATATCCAGAACAAATGCATGTCTTCTGTGAAAGTGTGTACAATTAATAATTGATAGAATAATAAGCACATAACCATCTGACTGACTTATTCTTCTAGTCTTGCCTAAATAAAAAGGAATAAATGGAGTAACCACAGATTATCCCAGAAACCTTTTCCTTTTTCTTTTTGTACTGGGGCTGATCCTAAGAAAAGGGTGCACTACCACTGAACTTCAGTTAACTGAAACAAACAAACAAACAAACAAATCACCTATTACCTTATTTTAATTAGAACCATATTTTATTAGTTGTCCAGTTTTATATAATAGTTACATGTTCAAATTATTTAGAAACTATTTTTCTCTGTGATATAAACTAAAGATGAAAAACGGTTTATTTCCAAATTTCTTGCAAATTGTTTCATTGCCATTGAATAAACCAAGCTCATTCTTGAGATTTCTTGCACAGAGCTTAGTTTTTAGATTCTTATCACATATTTGAAAATTGGTACTTTTAACTCTCATGTCTGTGATAATTTCCTTCTATTTTGTTTTGTTTATATTGTTTTCCAGTTACATTTATATAGTTTTTGCCTGTTTCCAGTAGTCCTAATTATCTTTTTATTGTGTTATATTTTGTATTTGCAATATTATTCTTAGAGATTATATGATTTGGGGGATGACTAAATTTTTTTCCAGGATAGTTGATATTTCCCTGGGAGTACTACCAAACCCTGGTGAATAATCTCACTTGAACATGTGAGATGTTTTGAATTTGGGCTGCAGTTACTGACTGGGATTATTTGCTTCTGATTCCCCTTTATCTCTAGGTTGAAATCTTTCAGATTTGAACAATAAAGTTTTCTCCATCCCATTCCACCTACTCTTAACACCACCACATAGCTGACTCTAAACCTCAATGATTTTTCCCTAGAGCAACTAAAAAGGCACAGTTCAAACTCTAATAAAATCATGTGCCCCAAATTCAGCAAAGTCCCAGGAAAAGCAAAATATTTATTGTCCTATGACACTGAGGTTTGTTGAATGCTTATTTTGTGATTCTTTTTCCTGGAAATAACTATCTGATTCACTAACTTGTGCAAATGTTATTTACTTGTCACTAAGTAAGGTAGGAATTATTCTGAAGAAAAGTTGAAATATTCATTTTGTTGATATTGGTACATAAACACTTATTTGTAAATCACTGTTTCATTCTACTTTATATAATGTAAGGGGAAATCTGATAGTCATCTGACTTTCATTAAAACAGTCACTTTATTTATTTATTTATTTATTTATTTATTTATTTATTTATTTATATTTATGGCTTGTGCTCACCTGTTTGACTAAGTATTTAAAATCCCATCACTCAAAACATGTTATTATTGGAACGTTAGTGCACTAGCATTTAATTCACAATAATTGTGTAGGTTAAAGGAGCTGTATTTAACTATCCAAATATATGGAATTAATATTATATCAATCACCATTTACAACAAAAATGACACGCAGATTTCAATATTCTAACTATTCTATTCTATAGAATAAGTTCAAGTATAAGTAAAATCAAGAGAGGTTCTAGTAAGATAGCAATCATGAAGTTTGTCATTATGCAATTCTCTTGTGGTCCTGACAATTTATATGCTTCCAGTGAAACATGAGAATAGTTACTTTTTCAATTATTAAAATGGTTCTGTGATGAGATTATTTTCAATAGAAATCTTATTAATTAAAATTGATATTTAACATTTTTATTGTATGGATTTAGAGAAAGCACATTTGTATAAATATAAAACCATACTAGTTATGAAGTTATAAGAAATATGTCATTTGTGTCTATTATATTTGATTAAAGATAATACATCTAATGTTTAAATATTTATAATATTGCTACTGACTTTAACCTGTGCAGTTTTCAGTTATGATATGCCAGTAGAAGAATTTCATATTAAAGCCATTTTAAATGTATTCATTAATTTTACATAAGTAACATTTTATGTAAGGGAAGATGGTTTAAATTTTCAATGAAGGCTCAATCATCTATTAGTATGTATTTAAAATTTAAAGAAAATAAAAATAGAGCATTGTGATTTTTAATGAATTTTTTTCAGATATAGTTTTCATGCCTAGTTTTCATTTTTTTTTTGATATTGCATATGAAAGTATAATGAAGGGGAATGTCTAATACTTTTTTGCTTCTTGTGGTTGTTGAGAGCGTGTACACACTTTCCTCTGGATTGATATGGGAGCCATGAACTAACATTCATATGACTTCAAGAATTGAGTGGAGACACTCCAGGAGTATTAATTAACATTAACTCACAGTTGTTTAGCCACCAATATACTAAGCTCTTTGATCTTGTGAATATTTCATCTGAGAAAAGGTTGAGTTCACTTACAGATAATATGGGCATACTTCAGAATAAATTCTTTCTGGATTCTAGAAGAAGCCTTACGGCATGTACCTGCATGGATTGTCTCCCTGATTATCATTTTGTCTTTCTAAAATATATTCTAAAATATACTTTCTTAATATGGGAGCAAAAATATGTGTGTTCATCTGGATTTTTTTTGAAGAACATAATTCTTACTGTTTAATGCTAACATCTCTCTTGCATACATATTAAGGTTTTTTTCAATATGTTTTATAGGATTCCAAATTGTTTTAGGGCAATGTTCATTTTACTTGCTTTATATAGTACTTCATATCATACCACAGACTGAGTACTGAGTTTCTGAAAAGTGTTGGTGGTTGCTCACATATCAGCTTATTGCACTTCCCTAGGAAGCATATATCAAATACTTTAAAGGAAATAGGATTAAGTGCTTCTCCTTCTTGTATGAATGACATAATGATGGGGATTTCTATAAACTTTCTGAAATCACTAAATGTTTACTAACATGTATAAGAACTGTAATGGCTAGCATACCCAGGTTCATTAAAGAAAAAAACATTAGTCACCATTAAGGAAATATTTGAAAATGAGGCAGTTTTAGAGTAAATTTTACAATAATGCTACTAATTTGTTACTCAGTCTTATTTTCTTCTTTTCCTACAGTACATTTGCACATATAATGGCTCATCTGCTGTGCCTTTCTGTCCAGCTACCTATCGTTTAGACATTTATGAATTGCTACCCATACTAGACTATAGAATATAATAAAGTATTTTACACTATACTATTTTTATGGTATTTTTCCTACCTCTGGTAAGTTTCCATCCTCTAGCATAGGAGGATATATATGGTGACTTTCTAATGCCAGTAAATCTATATCCTAAAACAGACAAGCATTTCAAATCCTTAGTATCACCCCAAAATCAAAATATAACTAATCATCTTTTTCTTCAAGAATTCTAAATGGGGCTGGGGATGTGGCTCAAGCGGTAGCGCACTCGCCTGGCATGCGTGCGGCTCGGGTTCAATCCTCAGCACCACATACAAAGATGTTGTGTCTGCCGAAAACTAAAAAATAAATATTAAAAAAATCTCTCTCTTTTTTTTCTTAAAAAAAAAGAATTCTAAATGAACTAGCATGTTTTACTTGCTGACAACTAAATCTGACACACCTCTTTCCTTGGATAAAAGTAACTTTTCATTCTGGGCTAGGACCATCAGTTGAGGTAGAATGAAAGAAAAAAAAATGTTAAGGTGAAAAGTTTTGTAGTCCAGTAATTGCATTTTCTCCCAATAGCTAATTTCCACTTTCTAATCTTAGAATATTTCCCTTCTGTGTTTCTACCTTAGTTCCTGTCGTATTCAATTTTAGAATGCATTTGTTTAGTCTTAAAACATTTTTAAACACTTTTTTTAAGAAACAAGTTTTTGTCTATTTGAATTTTAAATGAGTCCACTGCTTTAGGGGTGATAAGGAATATGGCATGAATAAGCAATCCTATTTTCTCTGCCAATTTCTGTCATTGGTGGCAGTACAATGCACATTTTGATCAGCAGAAATATATCAAAGTTGCCATAATTAATAGAGAATTCACTTTACCAAACCTTTAACTGTAATTTATTTCAGTTACAGAATAAGTGAACTTGGAGTAGAATAGTTATCAAACCCTTTCTGTATCCTCTGAGGCTACCAGCAGTGGGTCAAATCTAATTCACTCACCAGCTGTGCCCCAGCACTTGCTCTTAGCAAATTTTATGCACACGCAATTTCATAGAATTCACTTCCCATTGTCATTGGGTGCAAACTTTTGTCACTTTAGTCATTACATCAGCTCAAGGTGAATATGTTTCCCATAGCACTTTGGTGTGTGCCCTGAAAACCTATATGCTTGCTCACTTCATGAATTCAGTAGTCCTCATATTCCTCTTCCCTTTCCTCCTTCTTTTTGTTACAAAGAACTATATAGTTCATTCTAATTCTCCCTAAAAATTCTGCCAACTATCTCCACAAATGCACACTCCATGGAGTGGGTCATATCACCATTAATCACTATTAAGGAGTAATTAACAGAGATAGTCTAATCATCACAGATTGTTCAGCTCTGGGGTATTCTTTAATTGTTCAGTCATACAAAGTTCATTTGCCTGACCATATAGCAAGGCCATTGCCTACAGATCAAGAATGTGAATACAATATCCAAATACTTCCCAGAAGATAGAGGCTCCAATTCCTATGCTAAATAAGCACCTCTAGTGTCTTGCTTTGTCTTCTTTCATCAAAATTTAGCTAGAGAGAACATATATATTCTTGCTGGTTTCCAAATAGCAATACCCCCCACCCACCAATCAAGAATTCTCCACTTACTTTTCCTCAGCAGGAAGAGACACACACAACACAGCTCTCAGGGAAGGAAGGTTTTGTGAAGTTTCTGTTTTTGACACTATGCACAGATAAGTAGCTACTCCTGAACCTCTTTTCTGGTGGATGCTTCTGAATATATCACTTCCACGTCATGATTTTATTTTTTATGAGACTTTTTTTTTTTTTCAGGTCTCTCTGAAATCATGGAAAACAAGACCAGAATTCCTAATCTCAAATTCATCTGATATTCTTTAATAACAATGGTAAGTTTGCACCAAAGTGCAGTAATAATAAGTAAGTCATGGTCTTTCAAATGAAATGCAGTGAGGAACCTAATGTAGGTTTCTAGCTCAAAACATTTATAATAGGACCTATTCTAACTCTCTGTCCAGGACTCCAGTCTGTATATATTCTGGTATTCCTAAAATCAATGAGAAATAAGATCATGAGGACCTCATAAAATAGCTTTGATACTATTCTCTGTGTTGATGTGAGACAAATTTATATGGCCATACCAGTTTATATTGGCTTGCTGCCCATCATGGACTGCCTTGTTAGTATCGGGTTATTTGCTGTTAACTCCTAGCAACCATCTGCCTTGCAGATTGTCCAGGCAGTAAAATTAAAAATGTAATTAATAGAAACTAAGTTTCTAGCTTCAACAGTTTCTTTAGTTCAAGCAAGAATGTCTCTTAATGTCCTGGAAATTGGAATTGCTTTGATATTTAGTTAAAAAAATCATGGTTTCTAATTTTAAAATGTAGCCTGCATTTCTAACTTTAAAATTTTGTATGACTAATGGAAACTAATCAAAGGATGGTCTTAGTCAACTAGGGAGTGAAACAAGTGAAGGCAATATATTTCCCTGCATGTGCATTGTCCAACTCAACAGTGCACTCATGTAAAAGTGGGGCAAACACTTGGATATTTCCGATGACGCTTTCCAGTTTCTGACTCCATTTCTATTTTATTTCCTCCAACCATGGATGGCACCTCTACATTGGTCCCCACTTTCATATCTGAGAACTCTCGGTCACCATCCTATCTCATGCAGGAATTACTGTACCTTGGTTCCCAACCACTTCATTTTGTACATGGCTTTCGTCATTGCTTCTTGCTGCTTGCCTTCTTTGTTTTTCTGAATTATATGGCTTTAATTAAAGGAGGCTAAGGCAGATCTTCTTTCAAATATTTGTCTTTCTAAATCCTGATCTCTATAATTGAATTTGAATTTTCCAGATTAAAACAAAGAGAATGAGTTTGCCAGGACACTTCAAGAGCAGGGAGTGGGCCTGTGGTATTCTGTCTCCAACCCCAAATCTATCTACTCCTTAATAAGAATCATCAATGTCTTTAACTTCCCTGGTATTCAGATATCAGCTGAGCAATCAACTAAAGGACTGCCAAATGAAGCTGGTAATCACTTCCATTCCTCCCATTTATTTCTTCCTTTTCTGACTTCTTAATTTGCTAGGGCATAGAGCTTTTTTCCCATCACTTTATCCTGTACACAGTAACTGAAATAGTCCTTTCCTCTTGCACAATATTTGACTTCCCAAGAACAGATTTTTTTTTTTTAGGGAGGTGTGCCAGGGACTGAACCCGGGGGCACTTAATTAGTGAGGCATATCCCTAGATCTTTTTTATTTTTTATTTTGAGTCGAGGTCTCACTAAGTTGTTTAGGGCCTCCCTAAATTGTTGGGACTAGCTTTGAATATGTGATCCTCCTGCCTAAGTCTCCTGAGCCACTGGGATTATAGGTGTATACTATATACCAGGCAAGAACAGATTTTTCATAAGGTATTCAAATTAAATAAGTTCCCATATCTGCTCCTATCACTGAAACATTTTCATGTTATATAGTATAAAGTAGGTGTGTCTTTCTGATCCTCCTAAAAGCAGCCTTCGGTCTGGGTCTCTAGAGCATATACTATTTTTTTTTCAGATTCTATGTGAGTGATATATCTATATATAGATATATCAAGGATATATCTATATATCTATATATCAAGGGACCAACAATTGCTTCTTTGAATAAAGATTTATTGAGTCCCAATTATCCACTATAGTTGATTAGTTGTCACTATCATAATGAGTCTGCTCACAAAAGTTTTCAGCCACTTGGTTGCTGATTATTTACCCAAATGATCCCCTTTAATTAGTAGTTTCTAGAAGTAGCAATATGCTTCCCTGGTTGCCAATTCTAAATATCCATACAGAGATTTATCCATTAGCCAGATGTTGATATTTCTTCATCAAGGGTCCCAACTCTATGATACACTATTCTTGGGTAAATAGTCACCTTTACCTTTAGCTCCATGTAAAGATTTCATTTTCTTCATTATGACTAAAGATCTTAGAAATAATATGAGAGTGAATATGACATTGCCCCAAATACTCATGTAAGCACGAGATTGTCTCCAGTTACAGGAGAACTCAGCCTTGAGTTCTTCTCTATTAATGCTATGGCTTTGGTCTGGAATGATAACACAATATCATTTGACTATTTCCCTTTTTCCTGTTTTTTTTTTATTTGTTTGTTTTTTGTCTTTTCACTTAACCATTTCTCCCAGGTCATTCTAAATCTATTTCCTACATATTTTATTGATTAAATTTATGCCCCATATTCTATAAATGTTTCACTTTCTCATAACAAAGATAGTAAGTAGCCATCCTGACATCAAATCTTCATCATATTATCTTTCTTTTTTTTTGATAACATTGCTGCTGTTATTCTTACATTATCTCTATTTTGTTTAGGTTAATTCAGTTCTATAGTAAGGACATTGTTATTATGAGTGAGTACTCACAGAATCAATAAATTATCAATTTACCAAATGAAGCTTTCATGAATTAGAGGCTGCTTGGAATCAGATATTATTTATCTAATCATAGGTACAAACAATCAAAAGTCAGAGTCAAAGCAGAAATTTACTGTGCAGTAGATTTGAACACAATGATTAACAACTGTAATTGATACATGCAATCCTCTTCCAACAATTAAGGAAATATTATTCTTAAATATATGTAGAAGTGTTACAAGATGTGACCACATACTGGGACAAAAAAAATGATTTTACCAAATTTAAAGAATCGATGTCATATGCACCACTATCTTTGTCTATGGTGTGAAGAAGTTAAAAAAGTCAATGAAAGCTAAAATAATAAAAAGTGATTTTAAAATATTAAGAAATTACTGAAAGAAAATATTCAGAACGGATTTTAAAGGTCTCAACAGTAACACATAGAATGAAATGTAGTCTTAAATGTTTGTTATATAAGAAAAAATCTAAAAGGATAAAAAGTTTCAATTAGGATTAAAAGTTTCAAGAGTACTAAGTTCTGGGGGTCCATCCCATAGGTTGGTGACTATAGTTAGCAATAATATATATTCAAAAAAATGCTGAAAGACTGGATTTTAAATGTTGTCAACACAAAAAATGGTAAGTAACTGAACTGATGAATATGGTAATTATCCCAATTTGATTGTTCTCATGTATACATGTATGGAAAATCACATTGTACCCTATAAGTAGAAATAATTAGTATTTGTCAGTTAAAAATAAAGTAAATTTAAGAAAAAAAATTTACTATAGGACTGAATTAACCTAAATAAAATAGAGAAATAATGTAAGAATAACAGCAGAAACTAATGATAAAAATTAAAAAGTAACTGTAAAGAAAATCAACAAAAGCAAAAGTTCACTTCATAAAAGTAGACAAAACTTTTGATATAATTGAATAAGAAAAATGAAGACACAAATGAATCATTAAAAGTGATCAAGGGGTATATAATAGAATCTATGATGAATATTCAAACAATAAAATATTAAATAAATGATTTTGTTGTCAATAAAATTCAAAACTTCATATATTCCTGAGGATGAGTAGGCAAAAAGAAAGAACCAAGACTATCAAGGATATGTCGAAATTAAATTATGTGTTTCCCTCAGAAATCATAACCATATGCTAATTTCCCTTGGTTTGAAGTCTTACATGTGGACAATAAAAACATTAAATCATTTAAAATAAAATAAGAAAAGTATATGTGCACATATATTGGAATATAAGATTTTGACCTTAGAATTGCATGATAATAGACACACAGAGAACAAATCCTTGGTGCAATTCTGTGTAGAATCTGGGGTTTCTCATGATCCTCCCTTTTTTTTTTTTTTGAGAATTTTAGCTTCTTTTCCATAATTTGACTTTGGTCTTGATTTCAATCTCTGTATTTAGTCATTGGTGATTTTTGTAGCTATTAATAAGATGTAACTGTATTTCTAAAACAATGCCCTCTCATTCCCTTTACTTTTTATGTTGAATGTTTTTATTAGTACATTTTAGTTATATATAATAGTGAAAATCGTTTTGACATAATTACACATGTGTGGAATATAATTTGCTCCATTTCAGTCCCCAGAGCTTCCCCTTTCCCATCCCTTCCTCCCTTGCCCTATTCCCCTTCCTCTACTCTTCTGTGTATTTATTTTTTAAAAATTGATGCTTCATAGCTGTACATAATGGAATTCTCTGTGGCATATTCATGTAAGCACATAGAATAATTTTGTCTATTTCACTTTTTGTCTTTTGGCAATCCTGTCCCATGTGCTCTCTTACTCTGACACTCCCATTGTCTTACTATGGGCTATTTTATTACCCAAAACTCCAATTTTAGTTGTACACTTACTTTGGCCACTACGTTGGTACCCAGCAATTAATTCCAATTAACCATTCCCAAAATTTGTGGAACTGTTCCCTCTCTGCATTAAATTTTATAGGAAATAATAATTTTTTAAATACTTTTGTACTTTCTACTCCACTCCATTGACACTCTTTTGTTTTCTTATAATCCATCAGTAGTAACCCTCCCTTGAGTAAACCTGAAATGTATCACCTTTATTTTTTCCACTCTTATGATAATAAAGGGAAAAAATTAAGTTCATTATCACTCACAAATGTGCCCTTTATTTTATACAGTAAACATAGCATCTTACATATGTGATTGTTAACCATTCTAGACAACTCTTTCATGATCTCACCAGTCACATCCATGACTGATTACCCTCATGACCTTATCAATTTCCAAATGCTACACTGTCTAATACCATCACATAGTGGGATAGAATTTCAACGTGAGTTGTTTTAGGGGGATACAAATATTTGGTCCATAACACTATTTGGACTTTCTTTTCCGGTTTTCAGGAAAACACCCTAAAATATTTGTCACTACTTGCTATCTTCAAAGCTATCTCCCCTAATCTCTTAAAATTCACTTCCAATAGGCTTTCTCCTTCACCAATATATCATTGATTCAAATTTCAGTGATGTATGCAAACTAGTATCTAACCCCGCTGTTTCTAAACATTACCTTTGCTCTGGTATTCATGTGGCAACCAGAGTTAATATTTTAAAATGTAATTTTGCTAAAAACATATCAATACCTTCTTATTCTCACAGAGTAAACATGAAGGGCTTCATAAAAGTCTGTGAAACCCAATGTATGTAATATGTTAATCTTGTACAGATGCATATGATCATATGCAATAAAAATTTTATAAGACTTATTTGTAATATTCAATACTATAGAGGCAAAAATAAAATTTTCACATGATGAGGTCATAAATTAAGATATATGTACTCTGTAAATATTACAAAACAATGAAAGGTTATGAATTATAGCAACATGGGAAATATGATAGATTTCAGAATTCCAAAATTAAGTGAAAACAAAGTTGATAAATGTTATATGTAGTATAACCTTATTATAATTCTGAACATGCAAAGGAAGTAATACATTTATTGGGATTAATATACAGGCAAAAGTGCTATTTTTAAAGGCATGGAATAAAAAAAAACACACACACAGCATGTAATTTCTCAAGTGCAGAGAAAGATTTTTAAAATATGCAATTGTAGGTACATTGGAAGGAATGACATAGATTGTAAGATTAGTTCTGATTCACAGGAGTTTGTTTTATTATTGCCTATAATTATTATAACCATGTGTGCATATATGCATATACATATGCAGATATATGTAAATTCAGACAAAGCTATTTTATGACATCTATTAGGTATTTTCTCTGGTTAGTCTCCTGTTTTCTAGTAATCTAGCATATAGTAAATACTATAAATATTTGGGAAAACTTTTTTGTTCCCTCATTGTTTTAGTTACATTTTTTGTTGCTATTACCAAAAGACCTAAAAATAACAATTTAGAGAAGGACAAGTTGGTTGGCTCACAGTTTCTGAGGTTCAGTGCAACACTGGACAACTTGGAAGCTCTGGGTCCAACATGAGAAGGAGCAACAAGGCAGAATGGCGTAGTAGAGGAAAGCAGCTGAGGACATGGTGATCAGGAAGCAGAGAAAATGTTTCACTCACCAGGGACAAAATATAAACCCCAAAGGCACACCCTTAGTAATTTACTTCTTCCCACCACACCCTACCTGCCTACAGTTACCATTCAGTTAATCCCTATTAGTGTATCAATCCACTGATTAGGTTATAACTCTCATAATTGATTGAGTCATTTCACCTCTGATGGTTCTTACATCGTCTCCACATGAACTTTTGAGGGTTCACATCATATTTAAAACATCACACTCTTCCTTTGTATCTGCATCATATTTCCACCACAGAAACAAGCAGTAATAATAAACATCAAAAATAATAAGAAGAATCATTTGATTACTACAACACAGCTAATTTAATAGCACAAGCCTTCATTCAAACACATTCCAAAACTGCACTGAAAACTCTTTTTTTGTGGTATAAATAATAATTAAACTTTTTGTAAAACGTATATCTAACTATATTAATTATTTCTTTTGGTTCAGAGATGTATTAAGCCACAATAGGAGGAAGACATAGCACTTGGTGCTTCTAGGAGGAAATATGCTGCATTAGGATAGTGTGGGCAAATTGGATGGTTTTTAGAAAACAAAAATATCACAAGAACTCTTTGCTACTTCAGAAACAGAAATCATTATGCTTAGTAAGACTGGAAAAGTATAGATCATTATTTAACTACCTGACATTGGGGGTGAAATAAATATGAGTAAAATCTCCAAACTTTTGTACCCAATGTTCATAACAGTGTATTAAAGGAGGAAACATGCTAACAGAGATGCAGGGAATCTCTTTTAGTCTGAGGCTTAGCCTGTTCTAATTTCCCCTACAGGAGCAGCCACAAAAGGTTTATATGATCGTGGTCACCATCATTAGGGTGGACAATACACTGAGAGAAATGGTGTATACTGAAAGTAGCACATTCAACGGGGCTTCCAACTTGGCATAATGTAATATTAAATTTGTAATTCTCTACCTTCTTTCCAACCAGTGTATCTAAATATGGTACTTTGCATATATTCAGTGGATTTTTAAGAGAAATCTTAAAAATGACTTTGATTCTCCTCTCACACAAAATGCCAGAATTGAATTAGAAAAGTGGGAAGCTCATTTTGATACAGCTTAATTTGTGGAAAAATAATAGAGTCATAAACCAAGATCTGAATCCCAGTTCTGGAAGTACACTAGTTAGGTTATCTGCTTTCTATGGACTTTGTATGACTTAATTTGGAAATTAACCCAACTACTTTGAAGAACTAAAAGTAGAAGAAATGCCTGGAAAATAATAAGTATCCAACAAATGGAAACTGGCACAGGCATTCATAACTGTGAAAAATGAAAGACTCTCACAACAGATACTATGTTCTTCTTTTCCTTAAAGAATTTGCTCAAAAAAATGTAATAAGAACCCCTCTGTTAGTGAAGTATATTTTAGGTACCGTGTGTATATATTTTCTCTCATCTTTTTCACCTTTATTTGGCCAATGAGGTCAATGTATTTTCTACTTTGTTTTAGACTCTGTGGTATAATAAAATCTAAATGTATTAATTACTAATAAATAGAAAGCACTCAATTGATGTTACTTATAACTACTATGCGTATATCCATGTGATTCACTTCTACAGCATGTTAAGATAGCCAATGAACCATTGTACTTGAAATTATAAAAGATTCAAAACATATTAAATGGAATATTCAAATAAGTAATATAATCAAAGGACTTTAATTTTTTAGGCTTATATTTCAACAGCTATTGGCATATTTTAAGATGAAATTAGCAAATAAAACTTTATAACATGAAACAACAATAGTGTTAGAAAAATAATCAATCTTTACCATTAGTCATTTCACAAAATAATTTATTCTAATTATTAAATTATGAGTACTGTTTAGAGTTTACCTAAAATATACATTATAAATACGATCATATTTAAATGCCTCAAAAATAAACTCAAATACAATGGACAATATTCTAAATTTTACTATACATGCTTTTAACACAGAACATGAATGGCAGAGGTAAAAAAATATAAAAAGAAAAAAATCAAATGCTACCATAAATTTAGAGGGATGCAGTGGTAGAATTTGGAAATACAATATGGTAGTTTACAATATGGCTCCTGGAGCTGGATAGTCAACATCTGAATCTTGACTCTACTCCTTACAGGTTCTGTGGGTTTGTGTACATTCTTCTCATTTTGGATATAGTAAAAGAGCTCTGGAAATTATGTTCCAACATAATGCTTATATATAAATTCATTCTTATATCATCATTTTTCTGTGTGTAATATAATTCTTTTACAAATCAAATCAAATTCTCTCTGTATTCATATGTATTATTATTTTTACACATATTTATGTTTGTAATATTTACATGAGTATATTGAAGGCATGTATACAAATTTACATATAAATTTATATATTTATAAGTACCTAGTTGTGTATATAGCACGTGTGTGTGCGCGTGCACACACACACACACACACACCAAGAACATTTCTTGATATACTACACTGTCAAAATACAGTCTCCTTGGATGTAATATAATAATAGCTTAGAAATATCAGGCACATGCTATATACATAAGAATTTGATATACATAAATGATCATGCATTTAAAATTAATTACAAAATACGGATGCACATTCTTTTCTTTTCTTCAGCTATTCCATTAGAGATGTTGTGGGTATTTCAAAGAATGAATCATTATTCTTATTTATTAAAAAGTACAGCACAGCATAAAAATGTGAGTTTTTTATATAATTGTAAAATCTATGAAGATAACTTTTATACACCATTTAGAAATGGTTCCATCCACTTGCATTCTGAGTTTATTCATAAAATACATAAAGCTCCTACACTATATTTTCTCCTTCTTTCTTCTCCATAGGGGCAAATGGTTATAAATATTTACCATCTGCTCTAAGACTTCTGGCCATAAAGACTGCAGTTAAAACTATTTTAATAGCTCAGTTCAGACAAGAATAATTCCTTAATTTTCATTTCTTATAGGGTAAGTTAATTAAATTCATTAAAGCCATTTTATCATTCCATAAGGCTACTGAGGTTTCTGTTTGCTTCCATTTTAAAATTCCAGACTAAAATTTTACATATCTATTATCTCCATAATTTCATTCTTACACACTATTTTTCAAAGCATATGGTTCACATGTTTAGTAGTAAAGTTTTAAATATTATATTTTAGATAGTAAACTGTTACTAAAATTCAAATTTTATTGATACTGAGTGCATACATATCCAGTGAGGAAAATAAGTCATCTAGGAGTATGGTCATGTCTGGCATCATGCTGAAAGCAGTGTGCATGGGGAACATAATACACAGGACTCCAAATTGAAAAATATAATTCTTAAGCTGCTGATTCTATTTTGGGAGAAACCTCAAAAAATTCATAAATTTGTAATGTAAAAATACTTTGTAGGGCAGAGTTATAAATATCCACAGTGTATAAATTGTCAGTGCTTTGTTTTAAGTTTCTAGCTGAGTGGTAAGTGTGGCTTGTGAATTCAGCTTAAAAAATACTTTGGGGAAACAGAGAAAATGAGTTTGGGAAGATAGGCATAGGCTTTTTGGAGGCATTTTTAATGATTAATAAAATTTGTCAAGTTGAGAAATAAAGGAATACTGATATATCAAAACATCCCGTAGATTATTCATGTAGTGATTCCCTAAACTCATGAGTGACTCAAAATTTAATGAATAATTCTGCAGGATACTCTAACATTTCAAACCAAAAGCTCATTCATTTATTCAGTTGACAAGAATTTATTGATTGCTGACTATGTGCCTGGGAGGATATAGTGGTATTCAAGATAGACTGAGCTCATCTTATAGTGGGAAAGAATCAGAGTCATGGACAGTGTGTGATATAGGGCAGAACAAGGGATGGATAAAGTCCTAAGAGAACACATAAAAGAAGCATTCATTCATCTCCTAACATTTAGAAAAATATCTCAGTAAAACAGATACTTGAACTATACCGACATTATAAACAGATGTGTGTTGCTTAATGAAAATGTACATTCATAAGCAAAGAGATTGCACATACATAGTCTCAAAAAATTTTATTCATTCCCTTTGAAATTTTTGCATCTCCCAACCAAAATATTTGAGTTAATTAAAATATACACCAACTATGGTTTAGCTGTAATTTAAATTTAGTGATAATTACAATCTGAAATATTTTGAAAACTTCAGCAGTGGTGGATGCATTTCTTTTGGAAACAAAGAAACACAATCAATGCAGATTTTTTCTGAGTCTATGCTTGCCTCTTAATAAGCAAATTTGTTTGAAATGTGTTGAAGATATGTTCTGCCTTTTTGTCTGGTCAAACTATGCTATCAATTTTTCTAAAACTGTAAACATTTTTAAACCAGAAAACTCCATTTTCTGCAAGACATAGAAATATTCATGTGTTTTATATTCAAAATTTCTTTAGTACAACATTGTTTCAGTTTTCAAAAGCTGCAAATGCATACATATAATAATGGCATACTCCATGTAAGTGATATTTACCCCCTTCTCTTATGAAGTCATCTACTGTTTGCATCATATCCCATTTCTTTTTGATAACATTTGAGTCTCCAAAATTACAAATCCAGAATTACACAATGCATTTATATTAATGAAATCTTATAAGGCATATGTTATAAATTTAGAAGGGGGCTGGGATTGTGGCTCAGCGGTAACGAGCTCGCCTGGCATGCACAGGGCGCTGGATTCGATAAAGATGTGGGTCCACTGAAAACTAAAAAATATATATATATATATTAAAAATTCTCTCTCTCTCTTTAAAAAAAGTATTTAACTCAATTAAATGTAATTAAATTAGCATTGAATCAAAAATGTAGATTATCTTATTTCTGAGATAGAAAATAATTTCAAATCAAGACTATTTGGAAAATAGAAGTCACTGAACTTTTAATCACTCCCTTCCCGATCAAAACAAAATTGTGTGATCTACAAGTATGAGAACCTACATTTGAACACAATGAGAATGCAGGACTGGGAATGTGCCTCAGAGGTAGAGTGCTTACCTAGCATGCAAAAAGACATGAATGAGTCCAATTTCCAAAACACACACACAAAAAAGAGAGAGAGATGCAAAAATGAATAAAATTGATGTCAGCAAAACCAGAATTTATGAAGACTGGTGAGGAGTCTCTCTTCTTCAATAATCCATGTGTTCATTCTTTTTTTGCACATTTTGAAGAATTTTATTTTCCATTTGGACATCCATAGTACTAGGCTCTGGGACTTCAACAGTTAACAAGATTAATATTATCCCCAAACTTTCAATATTGTACAAGAGAGACAATTTGTACAAACAAGAGTAAAAATGAATATATAAATATGCATTACAGTTAATACAAAATATTGAATGAAAATATGAGATTACAAGGACAGACATTGTTATTTCTGATTACTTGATATTTTCTGAAAATGAGGTCTATCTAGAAAGCACTAATACCACTTTTAGAGAAAGGTGATTCCAGGAGAAAAGTACTACCTGTTTGAAAGCTCTAAAGCTGAAAGAAGTGTGGCACATTCATGGAGCTGAAAGGTAGTCTATAGAATGTGGCATCTGGGGAGCAGATGAGCTATGTAGGAACAGGCTGAGTGGGGCATCCCATTTAAGTTGACTGTTTTGTATTTAGATAAATGAAAGCAGTAGCAAATTTTAAAATGACAGATGCATGGGGAAAAAAGCAGGTAAAGCTTAACTATTCTAGGCAGTTTTGTGAATGGCTTTCTGAAAGGAAGCATCTTTGGAAGTTTCAACAAAGCTAGATCATTTTATAACAAAACTTAAATCTGGCCTTCTATTTGTTCTTGGCATAATTCTTTCAGAATGAGGATAAATTTAATAGAAATTAAAGTAAAACAGTGTATTCATGAACTTATATTTTTATAGTCTAGGGGAAGAATAGAAACAAAGCATTTGAAAATGATAATTTTCTAGAATATAAAATGATTTCTGTAATTTTTTTTAAAGGAACGACTTTCAAATAAAATCTTCAGTGTTAAAATGTTGTACATTTTTGCTAAAGATTAAACACCTTTGACTCTGTATGCTGTCCTATTAGACTCCCCCAAAAGCTTCATAAAATTTAGTATTAGGTCCTAGAGAATGGACTAGGAGGAGAATCACATATTCTGTTAATGTTACTGACTCATGTTTATTGTTACTTTTCCCTTCTATATTTATTTTGAAGCACAGATAGAAAATAAAATACACTGATAAATGCGAATTTGGTGAATCTTGAAAATTGCACACATCAGGAAATCATCTCACTTTGGCAATATATGGTTGCAAACATTTGTATAAGTGTAGCTCAGGAGTGTCATACTTTTGCCACCTTCTATTGGTCACAATAATAAATCTAATCCTGTTAAATATTAGAAAATGGACTCTACCTTTTCATGATTGGGGATGAAAAAACACATTACAAGGTGCTTAGATTAAAGGAAGGGGAATAATCAAAGCCATTTCTTAAGTATATCTACTATGGTGTGTTTATCTCAAGAAATCCTGTTCAACCATAGTCTAGTGATTAGTGCAGTTAAAAATTCCAGTGGCAGTTCTTGCAAATTTCAATCATTCCACATCTTCACCAGTTATTGTTTTTTCTTAGTTTTCACTAAACACCATTGATAATTGTCACATCCTGCACAACAGTTTATTCAGAGCTACATGGACTGGTTAATGAGGGGATTAGAAAAAAGACAAATAGACACAAAACTAGAAAAAAAAGCCAGGGCTTGGTGGTTCAGCCTGCTGCTGGTAGAGGAAGACTGACTATGAGCAAGCTTGGCATGTTTATTATATAGGTTTAAATATCAGAAGTATTTACTGCAAGAAAGCTTCTTCAAGATAAATAAAACCAAAGCTGAGGGTAAAAGCAGTCCAATTAGAACTTATAAGCTTGTGCCCATAATTCTTTACCTCTCAGCAGCAGATATTTGAACCCACGTTTATGAAAGAATAAAATTCCTTGGCTATCAAGCAATTTCTCTTTGAACAGGGCATCACAATACAACTGGGTTGTTTTTGCTAGGTGCCAGTGCATGGAGAAATTCCCAAGAGCTGTTACCTTTGTCTTTGGGCAGTTCAAAGACCCATAATTCATTCACTGCTCCTGAGAGATAATTTAAACTTCCTTTTCATTTTGAGCCCATCTTATCAGTAAAAAGAAAATTCTCAGTGAATGATATTTCTGAAATATTAAAAGACTTAGAAGATGAATGAAAAGAGACCAATAGGAGCAATCTAGATGCTAATGATGGTAGTGGAGTTGACATTGTAACAAAATCTCAGACAATAAGTTTGTAGTTGAAAATAACTTAAGTGAATTTTCTAAAAATAAAAATCAGTTAGTAAATAATTATTTTAAAAAGTAAAGGAAAATATGGGATTTTTTTATACAGTTAGTCATTCAATGGCAGGGAATATATGATTTAACATTTTGTTACAAGAATTTAAATCAATCCATCTTGCTAAAATAAACAGCAGCATACATTCATTTGTTTTATTTTAAATATTTTTCTACACCAAAAGGTATCTAAGGCAGTTTTTAAGTGGTCAAGTGTTGAAGGCAGAAATGCACAAAGAAGTTTACTGGAAAGGAAGACATGAAGTACAAATGAAAAAATAATGATTATGCTAACAATTCTAATTTGTGCTTATAAATCTATGGTAAAAATATTTTACAACTATAGAGCAATATAGATGATTGGATTTTCTTAAATGGAATTGTAAGCTGACAAAGATTTCAAAAGTATTATCTTTTGGCAATGTTAGTGCAAGAAAAGCATCGAAACAATGATAAGCTCCAAGTATGTATATTGCATTTTTATGAGACAAATGAAAAAACGAATTAGAAGCAATGATAAATTAGAAACTGTATGCACTCAATTGGACTTATGATTTTTTTTCAGGGTTTTGTGTAACACTTGAAAAGCAATTAGGTGCATTTATATCATAACAGCACTGAACCCAAGGAAAATATGGATCAAAATCTGGTTGTTCTTTCTTTGAATTACCATTAAAATTTCTAACCCAGATGGGTGAATTGGTGCATGCTTGTAATCCCAGGACTCAGGAAGCTGAGGCAAGAGATTTGGAAGTTCAAAACCAGCCTCAAAAACTTAGTGAAGCCCTAAGAAACAGAGCCAGAACACACACACACACACACACACACACACACACACACACACAAATATGGGGATGTGGCTCAATGTTTAAATGCCCCTAGGTTTATATAGTATAAAAATAATATTGTATATTATTGGGTACTAAGAATGTCTCTGTTTGCTTTGAATTCTTCCTTCCCAACACATTTATTCAAACTTTTATTTTGTGTTTGTAGAAAATTATTGATAAATACTTGTCACCCACCAGCCTGCTAGCTTACTTTGCTGCCAAAAGAAAATATTGTTATTAATGGACATGTTCAACCTAATTTTTTAGCATGTAAGTGTTCTAAAAAATTATATGTATTTGCACAATGAGATGCATGTTTTTATAATACAAGAAAATTTCAGAAATCTCTAATTCTAGGGAGGCAAACTTCAAAATGAGAAAAAAAATCTTTTAATGTACTTCAAGTAAAGAATGAAAACATCTTTTGTGTTTTATTTTTCTTTTAATTTTTTTTGTAGTTGTAAATGAATAGCATGCATTTATTTTATTTGTTTATTTTTATGGTGCTAAGGGTAGAACTCAGTGCCTCACACATGCTAGGCAAGTGCTCTGCTACTCAGCTACAGCCCAAGTCCACAACTTTTGTTTTTAATAGACATTCTGCTTCATTTCCTATATCATCATTTTTAGGTATTATAATTAATTTTTGAGTTAACCTTATTTTATATTCAACATAATTTTTAAAATTTTCCATTTATACACTATGTGTTAGTTTTCCAACTGACTTGAATAATTGTTACTGTTTCCATTTTCCTTACAGAATGACAAAAACAATAATGCATAGAAACTGTGATAATGATAGATTGGAGAAAACAACAGGATAATTCTCTATCCTGAAATTCATGTACATATTTAGATTTCAAATACAGTAACATGAGTAAAGTAAGAATATTTAGAATTTTTTAAAAAGATTTGTACGTAAGTCACCATTTATGAAAAGTTGTGTACTGATGGATATATAGAACAATAATGGAGTCAAATGACAACCATATTGAACAATGCTTACATAAAATTAAGCACAATAATAATTTAATATTCTGAAAAAGTATAGCCAAATTGTATACTTAGTGTTGACTCTGTATTTAAAAAGGTTTTTGGTATGAGTACAACAGTAAATACCATCTTAATAAATTTTTGAGTAAGAGCAATAAATTTACATATAAATTTACATTATATGGGCACTGAAGATCTTTGGAATTTACTCATCTTATATCAAACCTTATATACATTGAGCAAAAATTTTCTGTGTCCTTTTCTTCTATGAGGAGACTCTGACAGTGCCCATTCTTTTTTCTATCTCCATGAATTTAGTTATTTTTAGATGCTTCCTGTAAGTGAAAACATCCAGGACTTGTCCTGTGACTGGATAATTACACTTAGGAGAATATCTTTCAGGTTCATCTATGAAGTGACAGTTCCAATTTTTTTCTCATGAGTATGAATAACATTCAATTGTGTGTTTGTATCCCCACTTGTTTACCCATTCATTAATCAATGGTCATTTAGATTGTTTCCATGTTTCTATTATTGTGAATAGTGCTACAATGAACATGGGAAGGCTATTATTTAATTGAAATCCTAATTTCAAATTTGGGAGGACACATACTCATAGGTAGAATTTATGGATAATATGACAGTTTTAAGTTTTGTTTTTTGAGATACTTTCTTATTGGTTTTGATCATGACTCTATCATTTTAAGTTCTTACAAACAGTATGCAATGGCATATATTTTCCATATAATTGTTAGGATCTTTGTGTTTTTGACACTTGCCAATTAAACAATTGTGAGGTAATAGTGCATAATAATTTTAATTTGTATGTACTTGATGAGTAATGGTATTGAATATCTTTTCAGACACCTGTGGGCATTTGTACATTTTCTAAACTTTCTCTCAGAGTCAAGTATAAAAATATAATAAAATTAAAATTGATGATGGAGAAAATATATAACTCATAGCTTTATAGATTTTTACATATTTAAATTAACACTAATTAACATGAGAAATTAGCAATCTGTGTATTGACATGTATACCTCAGGCACTGCAGATGTTTTAGATTTCAGTAACTTGTTTGGAAGGTAATTTTTATGTACTATCCAATGCTCAGCTGTGTGTCTGTGTTAGTCTAGAAGATATCACTTACTCCCTAATCTGTGTTATAGGTTTTTTTTTTCTATAAATGAACAATTCAGACAAACCAGAAGATTTTTAAATTTTATTTCTGTGTGAGGAAGTTATTTCTTCACTGATAGGCTAGGTGTTTCTGTTGTTGTTAATATCTAATATACAAAATGCATAATTTCATACTGTTGTGAGTTTTTATTCTAAAACCAAAAGTGACCTAAATGCAGTGATTGGCATCTGAGATAGTAGTGAGGTATTAAATGTCAAATTGACATGTTGGATCTCTCCAAAAATCTTGAGAGGCCTGTAAGTATACTATGTACTTTATTGTACACTTTGGTTCAAAATATGAGAAAATTGAAATTTTTTTAGTAATTTGAACAAAAATAAGGCACACTAACCACCAAAACAAAGTGATTAATGCTTTTCAATAGAAAATTTAATGTACAACCAAACATTTGTAATCAAAATCAAAGTCTCAAATGTTATTTAGCTTTAGCATTTGTACTTTATTATCACAATAGCCACCATTTCTTTAGTACTAACACTTTATGTGTTTTGTGTAGTCACATGAGCGCTTTGTGTGTATTTTAAAAGGTTTGTTTTATATAACTTTATCTTCTTTGGCAGATCATAAATAACTATGGGCCAGGGATTTATCTGTTTCTTTTACTTTTCTCAAAGCAACATAGAGCTTATCTCAAGAGCTTTATATTCAGTTAAATTTATCTTTGGGTCAACTTGGAATCCTATACTTTGAATTATTTATGAAGCTACTGGTTATTTCAGTAATGCACATTGATTAAAATTTAGGCATGAAATAAAAACGTAAGATGATGAATATCTATTATCATATTTTCTTAGGTTGATAAACCATTGCAAACTTAGCTACATTTCCTATGTCCTAGAAGCCTAAGAAAAGGCATAAAAGTATGAAAAAAATAATATTTTCAATATTCAATGAAAACAATAAACATTTTATAACTTTCTTATATATTTCATTTTGGTTTCTTAATGTACATATTTTGTGCCCACGGAAGCAGATATTAATGTAATGCAGTCTATGGGTCTGACAGGGAGATAAGAAAATTCATTTAATCATAAACAAATATTGAGAAACTACACTAGATATTGAAAATATAATCTGTGAAGCTAGAAATAGTGTTTAAATACTGGATTGGTGGACCAAATCTGTTTCTAAATAGTTTGCAAAGTTCTAAAAACTATGCCTTATTGGGCTTCAGTTTTTGTTTTAAAGTGATGGCTTTGAATGACATTTCATTTCAAGATATTTGTAAATTTACAAATCTCTGATGCTATTTGAGGTGAAGAACATTAACTTTACTAATGGGATCCCTGTCTCTTAAAATATCTTTCCTTTAATATTTTGTATTTTTTCCACGTGAGTAAGCATTTTCTTTGTTCCCTCTTTGCAAATTAAAGTACAGAGATTTAGAACAATGCTGCACACATAAAATTGTAAAAACAATGTGTGTGCTGTGCTTTAATGTATTTCTCTGAAGTACACTAGCCAAGAATATGTCTGTTTCACCACAACTGAATTGATCTTACCTCATTTTTCTTGTGCTTTTTATAAAACCGTGGTTTAAAATTATGATTTTTTTATCTTGTCCCAAAGTTACAATTTAGCTAGCTTTTCCAATTCAATTCTTTCATTAACAAGATATTACCTTAAAATTTAAATAAATGAACCATACAAATTATTGATTAATATTTACAAAGTGAACGTAAGTGGGAGATTTATTTTATTCAAATATAGATACATGACAGTGGTTTTAAAAATTATGATTCCTAAGAAATCTTTTTTATAGAAAATAAAAATAAAGCTGGTGCTGGGCACAGTGGCACACACCTATGATCCTAGCAGCTTAGGAAGCTGAGGCAGGAAGATTGCAAGTTCAAAGCCAGATTTAGCAACTTAGGAAGAACTAAAACAACTTGGTGAGAGCCTGTCTCAAAAAAAGAAAATTTTAAAAAGGGCCTGAGGATATGGTTCAGTGGTTAAGCATCTCTGGTTCAATCCCTGGTACCAAAATAAACAAACAAATAAATAAATCTGGATACCCAACTACTAAGGCCAGTGATCAGTTTATCTACTTGATATAAAAAAATGCAATTAATATTTTTTACTAGCAAAAATAGGGTCATCCTTGTATCTTATTTTTAACGTTTTCTTTGTACTCACGAACTTTTTAAAGCTAGTGTCTTTATTCTTCAGTCAGAGTTGGGAAAAGTATGACTTATGATATTCAGAATTTCCAAAATTTGCAATCCTATAAAGTAGCAGATCTTGGAATCATTCCAATACCTCCTGACGGAAGTCTTCTTATCCCCCCAAATGCACAGGAGTTCCCTGATGGATTCCCGCTACTCTCATCACTTTCTTTTTGCAATGGTTCCCTACAGATCAATAGAGTACATTTTGTAAACTCGTAAATCTGCAAACTCTCAGAGTCTCCTTGTCTGTCAGCTTTTTAAAAACTTTCTCTGCTCTAAACTATCTCTATATGTTTTTGGGAAAATAAGAAGTTGAGATTCAACATGGAAATGTTGAAACCAAAGGCCATTTCTCTACCCTTCCATTTCTTTCACTGAATGCAAAAATATGCATGCGTACACACAAAGGTTGGTGTGAATGCTTATCAATTTGATCATATTGATTTTTACATCTAAAATATTGTGATAGTGTGCTACATTGTAACTCTAAAATACATAGGATATTGAGAATTTATTTATAAGGCTTGTGCTATTACCAACATTTTCATATGTACAGTGTTCTAGGCATTGCAATAAATATTGCACATATCCTCAAACAATTCTTAAATTACTGCTTTGAAAGATCTGTGTTTTGTATTCATTTAAAAAGATGAGAAAAATTGAAGCTTCCTAGGGCTTCCATAACAAATTACCTCATTCTGTGTGGTTTAAACAAGAAAATTTATTTCCTCACATTTCTATAGGTTTGAAGCCTGAGATACAGGTGTCAATAGGTTTGGTTTCAAATGGCCTCTCTTATCTTACAAATGTCCACCTTTTTACTGTGTATTCACATTACTTTTCTCTGTGCATGAAAGTGTCTGGTGACCTTCTTTGCCTGTGTCCTTATCTCTACTTATGAGGACAACAGTCATAATGGAGAAAGAGTCATTCTAACAACCAATCCAGGTAGTTAATTTAAACTTAATTACCATTTTAAAGGGCTTATAACTAAAAACTGTCATATATTCAGATACCAAGATTTCAGCCTGCAACATGACTTTTGTGGAAACATAGTACAGCCCTTTGCAAGCAATCATAAAAAAACTGTGTGACTTGGCTGAAGAGTCAGTTATAAGTGTCAGAGTCTGGATTTGGGATTAGGGGTATTTTGTTTCCTAAACTCATGAACTTAACGACTGTATTCTCTAAACTCAGTTCATGGAAAACAAAATCAAGGCATGTAATTTTCATTATGTGTCCAAAGTTATATAAGCCAATAAATAATTATAACGAATTTTCCCTAATTTATATTCAATATCTCATATTCTTAAACTGGGTTTTATTTTCTACACGGATTAAAGACAGGATGACTAATGGATATATATATTCCATAATGTGATTGACTGGTATATCTGGCTTATTCTTTGTCCTATTTGGAAATTGCATACAGAAATATGAATTATTACAATTTACAACAATATTTAAAAATAATGTGAAATTAGGTAACTGGAAAGAGTAAAATATCCAGTTCTTCTTCAGAAACCAAATTGATTGATTAGTACTTGAAGAAGCATGGTGTCTTTGATGCAGTTGACAGATATTTGTTGAGTGAATAAAGACATGTGGTATAAATAAGAATGCAAAATAATAGGAGAAACTTTAATAATACCAAAATTCATAAGAGCAAAACAATGTAGAATAATCTGTGCTATATTTAAAAACAATTTAAAAAAAGCATAAGACGTTAAAATAAATTCTCTTCAGAGATGTTAGTGAGCATATTATATGCAGAAGTGAACAGACAAGATTGCTGTGACTCATGCAGTCTGGGAGGGGATAAAGGGTAGATGGATACTGTCTTGTTGGTGCATATCCAGAGAATTCATCACCAGCAATGCAAAAAATACTAAGGCAACAGCAGCCATAAAGACCAGGCATCCTCTAGAGACCTTGCTTGCCCTTGACACTGAGCATCTTATCACTAATGAGTCAGTCAGCGGTTAACATCAATGTCATGGTATCCATTTAGAATGCTGATAAGAAGAAATAATATGTTGGTATATAGGATGATTCTTAGAATATCAGATTAACCAGAGTGACTGAATTATTTCACTACAGGTTGTTCCTGCTAGGAACACAAAGCCCAAATTTTCTCCCTATGTTCCTCAGTTTGATAAATTACTGAATAAATAATTTGCAACAACTTGCTTGAGAGACCTTGGTTCAGTAAGATAAAAATCACATTGGTTGCCCACAGAGCAGGCTTTTTTTTCCCTACCAGATGTCCTTCTTGAGTACATCTGAGCAACTGGAAAAATATAAAGTTTCTTTTTTCAATGACTGGGGATTGAGCCCAGGGGTGCTCTGCCAGGAAGCTACATCCTCATAATTTTTATTTTTTTTATTCTGAGTCAAGATCTCACTAAGATGCTAAGGTTGTCCTTGAACTTTCTATCCTCTTGCCTCAGTCTCCTCAAATGCTGGGATTACAGTGTGTGTCAGGTCTCCTAAGGAGCTTTTCTGGAAACAGAAATGTTAAAGAAGATGCTAGGCAGCCCTAAGAAGAAAATATTGAATAGTTATCACTGGAAACATGATTTTAAATAGTATCCACTTTGTTACCTCATGAAGAGATAAATTCTAACAAATAAAAGCTAAAATGAATTTTATAAAGTAAAACTTTGAAATGAAATACCTACTGTCATGAGTATAATAAAATAAAAGGGAAAATAATACGTGTTAACAAGGATGTGGATAAATAGGAACATTTGCATATTTCTAATGAGAAAATAAAATAGCTTTACTTCTGTAAAATACAGTTTGGAAGTTCCACAAAAAAGTTGACTATAGAATTCCCATATGACCCAGTAATTTGCCCCTAGCTATGTAACTCAAATAATTGAAAACAAGTACTCAAATAAATACCTACGCACTAATGTTCAAATCAGTACTATTCACTATAACCAAAAGTGGGAAAAAAGAAAATATTCATAAGTTGACCAAAAGATAAATAAATAGATAAACAAACTGGAATATTTATACAATGATTTCTTTTATTTTGGGGGGTTCTGTGGATTGATCCCAGAGTCTATATGTGCTAAGCATATAAGGTGTGTGTGTGTGTGTGTGTGTGTGTGTGTATCTTGATGGGATATCATATGAATGATGCAACATTATACAATCAGTGAAAAATAAAATGCACCTAGTATAACATAGATGAACCTGGAACATGTTATGTTAATGAAATAAATGAAGCGTGAGAGTTCACGTAGCATGTGAGCTCATTTATATGCAGCATCTCAAAGAGATTAAATCCACAGATGCATAAAGTAGATTGGTGGTTGTAAAAAAACGAAGGGAAGGGGTGAAAGGGAGTAGTTTCTTGATGGTATGGATTTTATTTAGGGGATAAGAAATTTTTTTCAACATAGTTTAAACTGGTAGTTGTACAACATTGTGAACAAGCTCAATGCTACTGAATTGTTTACTTTAGAATGGTTAATTTGATGCTATGGGGATTCCTACTCAATAAAAAATGAAAAAGGTTGTGACCAAAATAAATTAAGGTGAATCAAGGCAAGAATAATTAATGCTTTAGAGGATAAGAAAGAAAAACAGATTTTCAAGGTAAATGAGTAATTAAGCATATTGTCAGGAAAAAAGGGCAAACTCATGCATATTCATAATTCCTAAATAATAAACCAGAAAAATTGAAATGGAAAATATTTGTGTATAAAAGACATATAGTTTTCTAATTTTATGAAAGATATAAATATGCATATAAAATAGGTCACCATCAAGCAAACAATAAAGTCTTTCAAAGAACTACATTCTTCAAATAATCCTTCAAATAATTTAAACATATAAATTAATTCTGCTCACATGTAAATGAGTATATAGATGATCTATATAGAGATAATATCAACATATCAATTTCCTTTCAACATTTCCTCATCAATTATAATATGCAAAATATCAGGGAAAAAAGATTGGTGGTTGAGATACATTTGTTACCAAATAATCTCAAACTATATGTCATACACAATTTTATTTCATATGAATGTTACACGTATTTCCTAGCTTTCTAATAATGTAATAAAACTTAACAAAACTGAACAGAGTAGTTGAAAACATTATTTTCAAGAAAGAATAGGTTAAAAGTACAAAAACACATAAGCATACAAATACAGTAGTAATTAGAGAACATTCATTAGACATTAATGGCATTCATTTTCTGATTATCTTGGCCCATGTTTGAAAGTCTTTTCAACACTTTAGTTTGGCAGTTCATTCTCAGAGTCACAATTATGGAATTCAGTTGACTACAAATTTTCTGGTTGTCAGATAAGTAATATCCATATAAAATAAAAATGCATATAACTTAAGATCCAGCCATTTTTTAATGTAAGGATTTACATCCTATAGAAATCTTCCTAAATATACTTATAAATATGTGAACAGATTTTATTTTAGCATTCTTTATAACAGCTAACTAAAAACAGCAGGAAAGTAGGTTGCAACATCTAAATATCTGGATAGATTTTTGGCATATTATATTATTCAAGAGTGAGAATAACTTAGGTAGTAAATATATGAATTGTACAACTATAATTTATTTTTGACCAAAAATCAAATTTTAGAGCAATTTGTCTAGTATGACTTATTTGGTAACTATGTATTTGTCTATGTACATATTACTATGCTATTTTCACAAAAGTGTAGATTAAAATGCATATTATTCCACAGTTTATACTTTAATCTTTAAACTGGGAAAAGCCCCTGGTAAACTTCTCCTCCATTCTTATCAGAGGTCTGCTTAGAAAGTAGGAATTTGAATGGAGATATTTTAAATTATTTTATAATATATGTCCCTAGTTTCTCTTTTAAAGCATTAATATTATGATCAACATTATATAAGGAAATATAAATTTAAAAATAAAAAATGTCAGAAAAGATCTTGACAAATATTCAGGTGTGTTTTCAAGCCAATTAAGAACAGAAAACATGCAGAAACACTAGATTATATCTCATGCACACCAAAAATCTTGGAATAGATAGGGAACATATGAATATTAAGATGGCAATTTCCTAATTTTACTAGGTATAATAAATCAAACAAAAAAAACCCACATAATTAATTGTATAATATGCAGTTATAAAATTGTTTGCCAGATGCATACATACTTTAAAGAGATTTCAGATGTAATGGCTTGAACAAACATGCAATAGTTTATACTATCACATGTGGGGAGAAAATAGTGGATTCTCATCATTCTTGTAACAAAAAGAGAATAAAAATGAAGAGGAGGAGCAGCAGCAGCAGCTAACATTAATGACTAAACAAAAACCATGTAGAAAAAAACTGAACATAAATTAAATACTCAGAAAAACATTGGTGTATACTAAATGGAAGCCAAATTTTAAAAGATCAGTCAGATTAATCAACATTGGTTCAAACATGGGAACTTTCCTACTTACTCGAAAAATATTTCTTTAAATTTAAATTTATGCAAAATATTTTAAATTATATGAAAATAGATTTTCTATCAGACCATTGCAATTTCTATGGATTTAAAAATTCATTTATCAATTCTATTGTTGTTTTATGCTACATATGAACATGCTTAATAATGAGAAGGCAGAGGGAAATATAAAGACATACCCAAAATTAAAATAGATTTAAATTTTAGACTTATTAAAACATAGCCTTTACTTTAAGATGACTTCCTGGTTGGTATGAAGTCTTATGAAACTGTTCACTGTCCTTGGATAGCATTATATTCTAATCTAGTCTAGCCTTGTAACTTGAGTTAGCTTTACTCTTTCCTTAGGTGTCTATTCATTTATGAAAGATGTGGTGAAACTGAATTTCTACAAAGGCCAGGCTGACATAATATGACCTCTATAGGAGCTGAATCCCTGTAAGGTTCTTCACTGTCTCACTTTTGGCTCTAGAAGTGTGTGTTCTAACAGTTATAATGCACAAATATTGGTTTATTTAAACACTTTTGTTCAATTGAAACAGAATTAAATTGAAGCTCTTTAAATTAGAGAATACTATTAAAACTATGGTTATAATAACTTTTTCATCCTCTGTTTCTCTCTCATTGGAATAGGTAATCAAACCTGAAAATAAATTGGTTGATATGGAAAACAATTTACTTTATATAATATCATAATATATATGTATATATAAATTGCATATATATACATATATGTATATATGTATATATACACATATACACACATGTGTATATATATGGCATTGAGGTGCTGATTTAATTTTTATACAAGTGTATAAAAAAGTAATTTGATAAGTAAAAGCTCCTTCACCTTTTCTTTGCCTTTTTTTTTCTTTTTTGACATTTAATGGAGATTATCTCCAGTCCACACTGATGTCTGTCTTCATTTTCTTTCCATTTTCAATGAAATATTTAGCTGTGTGGGCATTATATTTATCTTGGTAAGTGGTTTGTCTAGAAATTATTTGTAGGTTAACACTAATTTAGGCACTTCAAACATTTATTTATTTATATTTTGGGGGTACCAGGGATTGAACTTGACCGCTGAGCCACATCCCCAGACCTATTTTGTATTTTATTTAGAGACAGGGTCTTACTCTGTTGCTTAGTGCCTTGCTTTTGCTGAGGTTGACTTTGAACTCACAAACCTCCTGCCTCAGCCTCCCAAGCCACTGGGATTATAGACATATGCTATCATGCCCAGCTGAAAATTTTTTTTGTTGTTCATTTTAGATATGCATGAAAGTGTAATGTATTTGACATATTATACATACATAATTATCCTAATTAGGAGGCCGTACTTGAGGTTGTACATGATGTGGAGTATCATTGGTGGTGTATTCATATATGAACTTGGGAAATTTATGTCCAGTTCATTCTACTGTCTTTCCTATTCCCATCATCTTTCCCTTCCTTTCATTCTGCTAATCCACTGAACTTCTATTTTTTCCTCTCCCCACTTCACATATTGTGTTAGTATTTGCATATCAGAGAGAACATTTGGGTTTTGGCTTATTTCACTTAACACAATAATGTCCAAATCCATTTGTTTACCAGCAAAAGTCATAAAGTCATTCTTTTTATGGCTGAGTAATATTCCATTGTGTGTGTGTGTGTGTGTGTGTGTGTGTGTATAATATTTTCTCTATCCATTCATCTGCTGAAGGGCACCTAGATTGGTTCTATAGCTTAGCTATTGTGAATTGAGCTGCTATAAGCACTGATGTGGCTTTTTCACTGCAGTCTGCTGATTTTAAGTCCTTTGGGTCTATATTGAGGAGTGGGATAACTTGGTCAAATGGTGGTTCCATTCCATGTATTCTTAGGAATCTCCATACTGCTTTTCACAGTGATTGTACCAATTTGCAATCCCACTAGCAATGTTTGAGGAACCTGCTACCATATCCTCACCAACATTTATCATTACTTGCATTCTTGATAATTGCCATTCTGACTGGATTGAGAAGGAATCTCTGTATTCTTAATTTGCATTTTTCTGTTTCTAGAGATGTTGAATAATTTTTAATATGTTTGTTGACCATTTGTATTTCTTCTGTGGTATGCTTGTTCTGTTCCTTTGACCATTTATTGATTGGTTTATTTGTTTTTGTTTTTGTTTTTTTTAGAGTGTGCGTGTGTGTGTTTGTGTGTGTGTGTGTGTGTGTGTGTGTGTGTGTTTGAGTTTCTTATATAAGCTGGAAATTAACATTCTCTCTGAGGTGCAGGTAACAGATCTTTTCTTCCATTCATAGGCTCTCTCTTCACATTTTTTATTTTTTTCTTTGCCATGAAAACTCTTTTTAGGCTGACACCATCCCATTTGTTTACTTATTTGTTTACCCATTGCTTTACTTCTTGTGCTTTAGGAGTCTGGTTGGGGATGTCAGTTCTTAAACTTACATAATGAGGTGCAGGGTCTGATTTAATACCAAGGTCCTTATCCACTTTGGGTTAAGTTTTGTGCAGGGTGAGAGATAGAGGTTCAATTTCATTATGCTACATATGGATTTCAGGTTTTCCCCAAACCATGTGTTGAAGAGTCTATTTGTTCTCTGATGTATGTTTATGGCACATTTGTCCAGTATGAGATAACTGTTCATGTGGGTATGTCTCTATGTCTTCTCTTCTGTTCTATTGATCTTCCTTTACATGTGCCTGTACCATGCTGTTTTTTTTACTAAAGATCTGTATTATAATTGAAGGTCAGGTATTGCATCACTTTTTTCACAAAGGATTGCTTTGGATATTCTGAGTCTCTTATTCTTCCAAATCAATTTCATGACTACCTTTTCTATTTATATGAAAAACATCATTGGAGTTTTAAGAGGAGTTGTATTAAATCTGTGTATTACTTTTGGAAGTAAGACCATTTTGATAATATCAATTCTGCCTATCCAAAAACATGGGAGATCTTTCCTAAGTTAGCCTTATCCCTCTTTTAATAAGTGGGGCTACCTTTGCCTTTTGAATTCCTCTTTACAAACCTTCAGACTGCCTTGTATTCTCAACTTTATCTGACTATCAGGGGAGGAACTATGTGAGCGGAAAATATCACCTTTTCCTCTTCATTATTTAAGAATGATATAAATTAACTGAGCATGAGATCAGAGTTGAAGAGTTATAAAATAGTGAAATAGTTTAAAATACTTTAAGCAATAATTATTTACCATAGAAAAAAATATTCGTGTATTTTTTTAATCTTAATTTGATTTTTTATACTTATTTTTATTGTTAAAAATCTCTTCTTTAAGTCACAGTTTCTATTAATATGCATGTTAAATGCTATGGATTTTATTATAATTTATAAAAAAATATCAGGCTAGGGTTGTGGCTCAGCTGTAGAACGCTCGCCTAGTACGTGAGAGGCCCTGGGTTCGATCCTCAGCACCACATAAAAGTAAATAAATATATTGTGTCCAACTTAAAAAAATAAATATTAAAAAAATCATACAAGTCCAATTTTGTTACTAAATATAAATTAAATCTGAAGATCATTTCTTTAATCTAGTATCACATTTTAAAAATAAACCTACCTAGTTGTTCCTTTTATAAAAATCAATACTACCTCAACTATCTTGCTTATCTAATCTCAACTGAACTGTTGCCCATACTCCATTTTTAACAACTCCACGTTCTTATGTGGGAAAAAAAATTCCAAAAATTTCCATAAATCTTCATTCTTATAAAATTTGAAATTAAGATGTTAGAAAATATATTTGGCAGATTATCCTCAAACTAGGACATTTTGTTAAATGTGCAAAGATAGAAACTGCCAGGGATCCCTATAAAAATTCTCACATTGCGTTTTTGGTAAATATTTTTTTTTTGTAAAGTATGTTTGTAAAAATCAATGTTAATTAGTATGTAGAGAAGCACTCACAAAAATTTATTTTAAAAAAGAAAAACTTCTGTGACCTATACTTAATATGTTTGATTCATCACTGCTGTACCAGCAGGATTTATTTTTTAGCTTTTTATCTCATCCGTTATAAATAGGCATGTTCCCATATGCCCAGTGTTGGGCATTATATAGGGAAAAGACATTGATAAAGTTAAACAAGCTTTCTTTCTCTTCCTAATAGTTGTTCAATACATTCATATTCATATAGTTGTAAATAGAATATAAGTGATATAAACACTAGATTTTTTTTTCTGTTTATGTTACTAAGTTTGATCAATTTTGATGGAATAAACTCTTTGTTCTCATACTCAGTGTGCCTCCACTTGTCTTTTAGGTTGACATACTCTTCAAAGAGTCCATGAAGAAAATAAAAATACAAGCCTGAGCTTTGTAGAATATATTTGCAATATTATCCATCAATATATCTACCTCTCTGAATTAACGTAAGAATGTATAAATCCAGTAACAAGATTATTTTTAAAAATTCAATTAAAATGATCAAAAATTTAACAACTCTTTACAAAAGAAGATGCATAAGTTGTCAAAAAGAATTTAAATTTATACCCCGTATTAGGTGTTTTCAAACTACATATGGTGGGATCAGTCACCTATTTGATTGAATCACAGCTACATCTTCGTTTCCATGTATTGCCTGTAACTTCTTTGGGTTCCCAGGCAGAATTGAACAGGTTGAGAAAGAATGTATGACAAAAAGCCTATTTTTTAAACTATTTAATTCCTTAAGAAAATGTTTTCTGATTTCATTTCTATGTACTACATTTAAGGTTTTATGGCTTAGAGATGAGGTGTTCCCCAAAGTCCCATGTAAGAGACAGTGCAAGAATTTTCAGAGGGGAGATGATTAGATTATGACAAGTGTAAGCTAATCAGTGGATTCATCCCCTAATAGAAATTAAATGGGCGTAATGTAGGCAGTAAGTTGTGGCTGAAGAAGGTAGGTCATGGGGGGTATGCCTTTGGAGTATATTTGTTCCTAGTAAACTGAGCTCTCTATGTTTTCTGATGGCCATGGCCTGAGCTGATTCCCTCCACCACAGCCTTCCTCCATGTAGCTCTGCCTCACCTCAAACCCAGAGGTGTGGAGCCGGCTGTCTATGGAGTGATAACCTCTGAAACTGTGAGTCAGATAAACTTCCTCTTCTAATTGTTCTTATGAGGTTTTGGTCGAGAGAACGACAAAAAAAAAGTTGACTAAAACACAAGGGAAATTAAAATTAAAATAAAATGAAAATAAACTACCACTGTGCAGCCAAGAAAATAATTTTAAAAACCTTTTAAAAAGTAAAATAGACAACTATAAATATCTGTATCAAATGCTAATGAGGATGAAAAACAACTGAAATTCTTCATGCATTTTCATTGAAAATGAAAAATGATAAGGCTGCTTTGGAAAACAGTTGAGTAGTTTCTTGTAAGTTTGAGCTTCTACATACCAAATGTCCTGGCAATTATACTCTTAAGTTTTTATAAAAAAGAAGCTTCTTTTTAAAAGAATTGTATATCCACACAAGAACTGAACATTAATCTTTAGAGCAGCCTTATGTAAGAAACACTAAAATGTCTATTAATTCATGAATGGATAAATAAATGCATTTATATATGGACAAATAATGGCATACTATTCAGCAATGAAAACACATTAGTGATGTTCGCAATATGGATGGATTTCAAAAGTGTCATTCAAAGTGCTTCCATTTATGTGAGATTCTATAAAAGTCCATTATAGTGAAAAAAGCATGTCACTGGTTGCCAAAGGTTGATATATGAAGAGGGTATGACATATATCAAACTTATAGAAATGTACAATTAAAATGGGTGCATTTCACTATAAATTAATTATAACTCAAACACTTAAAAACAGCTTTTCTTTTTATCTACAGGTCTAATTAATAAAAGAGAAAAGCTAGAGGGGTTTTATAAAACACTTCGAGTTTAAATCAAAGCATTTTTTAGTACTTATATGGTCTATTTCTATATTCACAAATTTATAAATCATATCCTAATTAATCATATGAAAGAAAAATTTTATTTCAAATCTTTAAATATTTAAGTATTTAGCCCTTAGCATTTAATGTTAAAAGACTCAGGAATGCATGACATAAATAAGCTTGCTTATAAATCATATAAAAGAGAAAGTTCTAGAAATGCATTTATTCAAAGTTTAAATTAGTCAGTAGTTTTAAAATAACAAGCACTAATTAATTTTTCCAAGCTTCCTTGCAGGAAAAAAAAACTTGTACTCTTTAGTTAATTAGTTGTTCTGTGAATTTTATTTTTTGATATTTTTGGTAAAGACGGTTTTCATTGAAAAATACGTATGCCTTCTGACTTCGGGCTTCAGAAAAAAGACATTTTTAAATACGCTGCATTCATACAAATTATCAAAGGAAGTTCTGACTAATTATAACTTCATGCAAATGCTTGAGCCTACTTTTAAAATAAATTATTCTGTCATTGAGGCAACATGCAGAAATGTAGAAAAGAAAAAAAAAAACACCTTCTATATTCTTTTTTCTCAAAATGACCCAATTTTTAATTTTGCTCTTAGACAAAAACTTAGAAATTGACTGGGGACAATATATATTTGATAACATATAAAGTGTTTAAACCTACACTCTGTGATGGAAAGAAACTTATTGTGTGGTTATTTTTAAAATGAATCAGTACAGTTAATGATAATATGAGACATGTTTAAAGCAAGTGAGCACAGTTCTATAAATTGCAACCTCAAACATTAGGTACATAGTTCAAATAAATATTTAATTGAATGCATATTATTTATTGCATAAAATTTTGAACAATAGTAGTATATTCTAATTTAAAGACTGCTCTTGGAGGCAAGTTAGCAATACAGTACATAGTTGTTTTAAAGACAGCATAGAGCCCATTGAATAATAAAATGCCTAGGTTATAGGTCTCTGCCTGCAGTTAGCAGAATTAGTGGATCCATATTTTATTTTTTCACATAGTCATTCCTTTGAGGGATGTATTTTCACTTAGTTCATTGAACTAACTTAAAACTTATCTGTAATATGTTCAGGTCTTTAATGCTGTTTTTTCCCCAGAGAATCTTGAGGTTTTTTTCTGCTTTAAAGGTACTATACCATGTATAAGTTTAGAGGCTATTTTGACAGGCTACTTTGATGGAGGAAGTTTAAAAATTATTGAATAACGTGTGTTAATTATATATATTATTGGGGTACAGTGTGACATTTCAACACATAAGTATGACATGTAATAATCAAATTCACCCTCCCCTTCCCACTCTTCCCACATTCTAGTAATCACTATTTTATATCAGGCCAACATTTTTATCTTCCACATGTAAAAGAGAGCATGCAGTACTTGTCTTTCCATATCTTGTGTATTTCACTTAACATAATGTCCTTCAATTCCTTTTATTTCACTGAAAACAAAAGGATGTTACTCTTCCTTAGAGATACATAATATTCCACTGTATTCTCTAAAACAGCAGTTTTAGTGATCCCTGGTATCTAAATCAGCTCTAGATAATTTATCTACTAATCTGTTGATGGGTTCCTGGGTTGATTTCCTAGCTTAGCTGTTGTGAATAGTGCTGCAATAAAAATGGGAATGCAGGTGTCTCTTTGGTATGCTTTACTCAGTTCCTTTGGATATACATACCTAGAATTGAGATAGCTGATAGATCTAATTTTAGTTTTTTAAGGAGCCTCCACACTATTAACTTTACTAATTTACATTCCTACCAACAGTATGAGACAGTTATATTTTCTCTGCACCAGCATTTTGTTGTTGTTCTTTGATAATAACCATTCTAACCCAAACTACAAGGAGCTATTGTGGCTTTGATTTGGATTTCCATAATGGATAATGATATTAAGCATTTTCTTTATATTGTTGTCCATTTGTATTTCTTCCTTGGAGAAGTGTCTGTTCAGATCACTTGCTAATTTTAAAATGGACTTTTGGATTAATTGTTATTGTTTTTTGTTATTAATTTTAAAACCTTTCTTGTAGAACTGTTCAAAAAATAGCAGTTTTTAGTGACCTAATGTCTAAGATCAGCTCTAGTGAATTTATTATTATTTTCCCGTGAATTGTGAGAGTCTAATTCTTTTCATTGTGATTTGATTTTGTTAATTGTTACTTAATTTCTTCCTGTTTCTTATCATCCAAAGTGGATCAATTATATTTGGAAAATAATTTTAGGGCTATTTACCAAAGAAATAATAATGATAATGATAATAATAATAATAATAATGTATGTTATATAACATATAATTAATATATATAATAAGGTTACATATAATTATGATGATGATTATGATTATGATCATTATTTTTTGTACTTGGAATTGAGCCCAGGTGCATTTTATCATTGAGCCACATCCCAGTCCTTTATTTTGTTTTGAGATAGGGCCTTGCTAAGTTGCTTACAGCCTTACTAAGTTGCTGAGGCTAGCCATGAACCTGAAATCTTCCTGCCTCAGCCTCCTAAGCCACTGAGATCACAGGCATGCACCACCATGATCAAAGAGAATTAAACTTTCTTCATGTCACTATATTGAACATATTTTTTTCTTGGATGAAGTATCATAGTTGTGATGAGAAAACCATCACAAAAATGATAGGAACTTTATTTCTCTATTTTCAGCTCCATCTTCTTCAACAGATTCCATCTCAATGCACACCCATCTGTTCTCCAGAACCATTATGCTACCAAAGCACAGCTCTCAGTTCTATATCCCATGACAGCATCTAACTCAGGCCTTTCTTGCTGAAATATTCTCCTCCCTTATCTACCAAAATGACATATTCCTTTTTTCTAATATGTCTTTGGCCAACTATGCTCAGTAGATTCCTTTCATTCTCCAATGCCTTCATTTAACCCTACAAGCCACAGTACTCTCTGCAGGCTGATATTCCTACCCATCCATCAAGTGCTATTTATAGATCACCTCCAGTCTCTAGGTTTTCAAATCCAATAGTTATGTTTCGTGTTTCCTCTTCCTGAGTGTATCAGCATTTTTTTTATTACACAAAGGATCACTCTTTCTTCCTTGAAAGAGCTTTTCCACTTCCCTATATAGATACCCCATATTCTTGTTGGTTCTTCTTCATTGTTTGTCTCCTCTCTGCCTCTTTTTCTGATTCACCAGCTTCACTCAGTCTTAACAACAGAATGTTAGGAGCTGTCACCTTGTTACTTGATTCTAATTGCTCTTTACTTAAATGTATCCTTCATTCATTTGGTGACTGCTTCTAGTCTCATGTCTTCGCTTCTTTAAATATCACAAATATCCTTGTTGATTCTCATATACCTGCATATCTATACATTTATATCTACACATCATCTTAGACACTCCTCCAAAAATCGGTATTCAATATATACCAACGTACAGCTATTTATTCAAAATTTCCAACAACGTTCCTGATGGACATATGGAACCTAAACTCCTTTAATTTAATTATTTATTCCTGGGGGTATATTCTCCTCAGAGATCCCATCTGTTTCCAAATTTTGAAATTATCTATGTTCTATTCATAAATCTTATTCTTCTCTGAGACTTCAGTCTTGCATATATACATTCTTAGGACATCCTCATATTTTTAGGTTTCATATTTCAAAGTATATAGATAGTTACCTTTGATGTAGGCCAATAGAGCCCATTCTTTCTACTTATATCCAGGAATGAAGGAAAGTCTGGTATTCTCTCCCAGCCGAGATACAGGTGAACAAATAACTTATATAACATAAGCTGTTTAAAGTTTGAAATTTCTCAGCTAGAATCCAGGTCAAGCTTATTTATTGAAGCCTTATAACTGGTTGGCTACATAGAGACCTACCTGGCTTTCCTGGAATCTTTTTCTTGAGTTCTCCTGAAACTGAGGTTCTTTTCACACATTTTGGTGATTTTTAATCTGGAGATGATATATGTCTTGTATCATTAGAACCCTGGGTAGAAGTGCCCCAAAGTCAATAGAGCCCAATTCTTGCATACACTATTTTTAAAGTTACGGTGTAATTTTTGCATATGTAAAAATGTCTCCCAGGAGTATGCCTTTACCACACACTCTGTTCTAAATTATCATGTCACCTTTTTTCTCTTTAAAATTCTTTCTTTCTACAGAGTGACCTATTTAAATTATTAAGATCATAGTTCTTCCAAATTTTAAGCCAGACTTCTTCACAGACACTTTGAGGTCACATGTAAAATTTTATCTATGAAGAAGCGTTTTGAAAGAGCAGTCTTTCATAGGTTTAAAGAATTTTCTCACAACAAATAATGAAAACCTATTGGAATAAATTCCTAATACTTCAGCTTGGAATTGTATGGTTTTAACATTTCCTAGATTTCTACATTGTCTTTTTATACTTGTATATTATGTTCCATCTAATTTGAGTTATTTCAAATTTACTTGTATTTATCTATGTATCTGTTGATGTTTTAGAATCAACAATTGGAATAGAATACTGTCAGGACCTATCCTTCCTTTTTACCAACTTTACATTACTGAAGGATTAAGATCTCCTTAAGTAATACAGATAATTACTATTTATTAATTAAAGTAAAGAACACTTAAAAACTGTTTTCTTAACTGAGCCTATTTTCATTCTGTTAGGAGTTAAGTCTCAGCATGTGCCTGATTTCATTTGAATGATCATCTCTAATCCATCTAAGTTGGTTGTACATCCATCTATTATGATTTCATAACACTTTGAGTATACCTATGGTACAGAAGAACAAATGGTTTAACATTTTTGCAGTTAGTGAGAACTTTCAGTGAACATTGAGTTCTGAGATTAAAATACAGAACTTAAGAAATAATTTATAATTGACTCCACAGAGATTTTCCTTTTCTTATCAGTGTGTTTATATATCAAAGGTGCATAAAATCCTGGGGCATAGAGGAATCCCTGGGTTATTTTAGCTGGACACAAGTGTTTTTTATCTTTCTCCTAGTAGGACTTATTTGCATTTGAAACACAGTAAATACAAGATATAATTTCAGATAAGTTTGGCTATTTTGGATATAACAATGTCTTAGAGGTCTTGGGTTCATTTGATGAAGCAGTTTAAGATACCTGAAATCTAGGCTGACAAATAAATGTAGACACAAAATAATATGAAATTTCAACCTCCAGAACATTTATATTATGTGACATTCCTCTGACAAAATACTGGTCTCCTTAATTAATACAGATAATTATTATTTATTAATTAAAATAAATTTTAAAATGTTAATAAAGTAATGGTCTATGGTTCTTTTTAAATATGCTGGTATTCTTTTAAGAGAGCAGCATTAACATAATGAAATTAGATTTGCAATTAGGAAAATTATATTTAATGCTAACTAGGTAGTATACAGCTCTGAGCCAAGGCACCTGTCATAAATTATTCATGCCATCTTTAATAATCTGTGGTGTCATGGAATTGAGCAAATGTCAGTACATGGTCTTCAAACATGATTGTCCCTTCTATTCCTTTCTTAGTTAAATTATCTGGTTGTGCTTCTCCAATTTTGGGCATCCAGAGTGTGATAAAATGACATAAGGGTCTGCTACTACCTCTCAATAATTCACTTGAGTTGGACTAAACTGAGAGACAACTTGAGGAGACATAAATAAAAGGTGAAAACTAAAGTTTTGCTTACGACAGGAGGATTAAATGCAAATATGAGTGTTGTTCCTCTCCCAACTTTGCAATGAAATCATATAAGCAGATTTCAAATACACACTATGTTATAGATAAATTCCCTTTTCCTACATTTTTATTAATTTCAGCTTATTAAGATTCTGAGGTTTTTATTTGAGATTCCCACATAAATAACATTTGTTGACATTCTTGGGCCTCTAAGTAATGGATACTTAGGTGTCCTGGAAGGTGTGTTTTCACCTAAATGCCCATGCTGCACCCTACATGACCACTAATTCAGTTTCCCAGACAGGACAGTGAGGGCACAGAGAAGAGACAGACAGACACATAAATAGAAAAAAAGCTGGGCCTGGTGGATTGCTAAATGTTGGTAGAGAAATAGTGACCACAAACAAGCTCAGCACATTTATTATACAGGTTTAAACATCAAAAGGATTTATTGTGAGAAAGTTTCTTGAAGATAAACAGAAATGAAGTTGAGAGTATAAACAGTCCAATTAAGCTATTAGCTTGCACCCACAATTCTCTACCCCTAGGCAGCTGTCATTTGAACTCTAGGTAATGAACTGATAATTTCATAGCTGGCATGGTCTTTCCCTTTGAACAGGGCATCTCTACAGCAGCAGGACAATTTCAAATCGATGCCTTCGCACTGAGAGTTCCTAAGAGAGGCATCACCTCTGTCTCTGGAAAGTTCAAGGGCCATAATTCATTTGCTGCTCTTGATAAGCCCATGCTTTGTTTTGATTGAGTTTAGTAGAATAATGTCACCTCTAGTCTTATATTGATGGTTTCCTGCTCCATTATAAGCTTGTACTTATTTCTATTTTTTTTTCCAGAAACCTTAAAAAAGAGAATTGTTAATGGATATTTAGCAGCATTTTAAAATTAAGAAATTTCAACATTTATGAGGATCACTTATGTTTAAAAGAGGATAAAGTGTTGAATAGAATAAGGATTTTTTTTTACTTTGATTTCACACAAACACACACACACAAACACACACACACACACACACACACACACACACATTAACCTGTCTTGGCTGTGGGAACCAAGTAATTTTTTCATGTAACTCCAGTGAATTTAAAAAATTTAAATAAATAGAGTACTAATCCAACATATAAACAAAAGTAATAAACTATATCTATTGGTTTCCCCATAGTCCCCCACTCAGGGATTTCTAGAAAAGAGGCTTGAATATAAATCATATTATGAATGATTACTATTTTCTGGTGGGGAATAATATAAGTAAATAAACTTTTTGATTAGGTAAAATTGAGTTCTTCACTTAATCTAGCAAAAGGGAGTTTGGAATGAAAAAGACTCAGAGGGTTAAGCTGGTTGACTACAGCTTAAGCACCTGCCGTATTTGGACATGGTTTGATCATAGCTACCTGTTATTGTCTGAAATCTGGGGTTTGCTACCAAAAAATATGCTGCTATCTTTCTTTTCAGTTATTTACAGTATTTACTAGGTGGATTTTTTTACCTAGGAAGTCAAAATGTGAAGATAGTCTCAGGCCAATGGACTCCTACTTATTATATTTTTTCCTTAAAGATGAAATGATAGTAATGGTCTTTTCAGTTTTCTGTATATTGTAGAAACAAGCACATTGTCCCCATTATTTTCAAACATATGGAATTTTTGCAGATTACACTGGGGTTTATTTTAAAATCATCTTCTATGAAAATTTAAACTTGTTAAATTTAAAGACAGGAAGAGAGAGAGATTAATATCAAATATTTCTCTTTTCCAGATTTTTTTTGGGGGTACTGGTATTGAACTCAGGGGTACTTGACCACTGAGCCACATCCCTAGCCCTATTTTTGTATTTTATTTAGACACAGGGTCTCACTGAGTTGAACTCATGGTTGTCCTGCCTCAGCCTCCTATTTTTTACAGATTTTGATGTAGAATTTATAAGCTAAAACTAAATTTAAAGTTCTATTCTTAGAATGAACAAAATAAATTCCAAACCGGTTTTTTTTTAAATGGGAATAACTATTAGACTACAAAACAATTTTTAAAGTTATCCTTAATAAGTTTGGCTAATTAGCCCATAGGTTTGGCTAATTCAAACTAACCCCATAAGAAAAGCAATAATACACCAAACAACAGAATATCTGGAGTCCTGAATCAGGAGAAGGTATACATGTTAATCAGCTTGTTACAGAGTTTTCAGTTCCTTTCTTTTTGCATGAAAGTAACCTATATTTAGTTAATGTCAACTAACCATTTATGCTAAACTGCTCTTTTTAAATTTAAGGTTGAAATCTTCATCTAAATTGGATTCTATTTTGAAAATCTCCTCTAAGAATTAACCAGTATTTTATCAAACAACATTTTTGTATGTTCTTAGTTTTATAAATAAGAATTTTAAAACAGTTTTGTTTAACTTTTCTCTGGATAAATCAATGGCTAATTGTAAATAGCCATTTTTCTGGTTAATAATCAGAAAAGGACATGTCCCCACCTTGTATCAGGCCTGTTTTATTAAGTAGCATCCTAACTGTGGAACACACTCAGAATCACGTGGGCTTCAGAGACTGCCACCCTACCCACCATGCTGTAGAACTTGGTGGTGATTCATATCATTTGTTTAGTGACATCACTTATGTTTCATTGTTACTTTTGTTCTCATTTATTGTTTTTCCCAAATGAAAATCTAAAACACTTAAAACTATTTAGTTAAAAACTAGTGTAGTTCCTCTAGTTGAAGAGTGGTGAAGGCCTTGGGGACTAGAAATGTATTTTTTCTTGCCTTTATCATCTCTTAGCATTATAGTGTTCTTATAGGGGGATATATGGAATGCTTCTTTTGTTTAAATTTTGAAAGTGAAAACTAGTTTTTGTTGTTGTTGTTGTTGTTGTTGTTCTAAAGGAAAGTATCTGGAGAGATAAACATTTCTTTATCCAGACGATTCTTTTTCTTTTCTTTTTTTAAACATCATATTCTATAACAAAAAAAATGTAATTCAATGTCTTTTTCCAAATATTAGGTTTTAGAGATTTATGGACATTGACAAGTCCATGACATATTCTTTATTTCTAGTTGTTAATTCTCATTACAAGTGATGTCCAATAATGAAAGAGTAAGCAAGTTATAACATTTCCACATTCAGATGTGTGAATGCCATGCTTGGAAACTTGCCCAAGTCTCTGTGGAATTTAAGGTTTTCCATCTTCCCTAAAATTGGCCTCTGGCTGAAATGTGCAGCTTATTCCTCAGGACCAGTACATTTACCTGAAATTTACAGAAATGAAAAAAAGGAAAATAAAAAAGCAAAACAAATATTGAAGAATTACTTATTTTTAATACTGCGGGGCCTGTGTCCATTCTACTCTTACCTTGAGGGAGCACACTAAAAGATAAATAAAAGTCTATTGCTGGGAAATATTCCAAAATGACCATACGGCCCTCCTCCACTCACTTTCAACATACATTTAAGAAAAAAACAATATATGCTACAATATTTTACCTAAGCAACGTTGGAAAATGATAATATATTTTTCTTGACTATCATTCAGGTTTGTGGCAAACATTTGTGTTAAGTAGTGTATAAGACCATTACCATTCTCTCCTCCAGCATTGCATGTACTTGAACCCTTGAGGTCATACTTGGCCTCATGACTTTGCTCAGAAGAGTGAAAGCAGAATTAAGTTGTGTCTCTTCTGGGTGGAAATATCTAAAGCCTGAGCATGCCCGTGAACACCCCCTTTCCCCTCCTCAAGATTTCTGGCATTGTCCAGACAGTTGTTGAGTCCAAAAACAATGCAAGGAATTGTGAAGAATGTGAAAATAGAGGAGAAATCAATGTGATTAACTTTATATCACTGATATTTGAAAGGTGTTTTTAGTAAAGTAGAAAAAAATCTCATCCAAAGTGCTTTAGGAACATATTATTATTCTGTCTTATGAACAAATAAGCATTAGCTTTAAATGATGGACAAATAAGATTCTACAATGAACCACTAGGGGCTACTGCTTTTCTTTAATCCAGCAGTTCTTGATTTTGTTTGACCAAGCTTCAGATTTCTACAGGGATGCAATGAAATGGAGGTGCGGTGGGACATCCTCTGAGGTGAAGGAAAAGTGGACCTCCAAACACTTTCAGATGTCAGTGCTACTTTAACCAGCAACCTATCCCTCCAGACATTGGAACTTTATGGAGGGTTTTAGTTACTGTAATCTAGTGCCAATCAATTCAATATTATACACCTTTGTCAAAGTAAGACAATGAGATCAGAAAGGGAATAATAAGCAGAGTATTTTTTTTAATAGTGAAGCTCTTCAAGTAAGGATGTTTTATTGTGTCTTCAGCCTTGGCCATTAGGGCTTTCTGCTTAGCACACGCAGACACTTTGGTTGCAAGTGCTAATTATTATCATCACTCAATTGCAGCTTCTTTGTGCTTGTCATGAGAGGTTTTCCCCAGGGAGCATTCGTTTTGAACAAGGAAAATGATCATTGCAGTCTCCTTGAGTGTTACATTTCTCTTTATAGATTAATGATTTGTCCTTTGGTCAGTATGTCAGTCTCTCATGAATTTGGTTAATATGAGCCATTTCCACTGAGAGCACGTTCCTGCACACACACATGACACTAATACAAACAGATCCTACAGTGCTGCAACCTTTCTTAACCTGCAACTCTGTGAGACCCTTTCTGGGCTGGAAACCTGAGTATTTATATGACAGGCATCCTTTCTACCTCACTGATCTGTGCCATTCACACAAGGCAATGTTGTTATTTATTTGCTATCATTTCTCTACTTTTAGCACAATGAAAAAGAAAAAGAAAGAAAAATTAGAAGTTTACTAGTTCAGCTCTCACCAGAATATAAATTTAATCTGGATTTGGAAAGTATATCCTTTCCTTTCTCTTTCTTCTTCTTCTTTTTTTTCCCCTACATTTTATAAGAGATTTATGGTATCTTTGTGCCCAAAGCAACTACTAGCACTTCTAAATGTTTTTAAACCTTCAAGAAGGCATGTTTAGTCCCAAGAACGCTGGATATCTACTTCAGTAATTTCAACCTTGCTAGGACTTTGTATTAAAATTATTATTTGAAATACCCAAAGTCATGGTATTGTTTCCTGAAGTAGTACACCAGAAAAGGCCATAATTTTAACAGTTAATGATTCAGAACTAGCAACAAGAAAATATAAAGAAAGAATAAACACCAGCACATTTTATGACACTGGACATTTTTACAGCAAAATTCTAGCCATGCAGCTATGATATAGAAAAGATAACTATGAGACTACTATTTTCCTGTGTTTTTCCGGTGAGTTTTCTAAAAATCAGTGGAAATCAGAAAACTACCTATCTCTGGGTTAACCATTGCAACCAAATTTTAAATGCTGCTTCTCATAAAATAATAAAACACTGAAAAGACTTTGGAGAGAGCAAACTAAAAAAATGGTAATTGAACTTCAGAGAACAAAATAAAACCAGCAGTGTTCTGATTTTTATTTTTAAAAATGATCTTATATTATTCTGAATTTAAGTTCCTTTGGAATAATGAAACTTGTCTTTGCAGTGTCTAGGAAGGAAAGAAAACATTTTGGTGAATTTGTAAATAAAGTTGGGGTTTTTGTGTCATCCTCTCCAATTAGTATTTGTATTTTTCTCAAAATCTCCATATTTAGAGAGATCTGTAAAAAGATATAGTTTAAAGTTTTTCTTAAATTGAATGTGTGTATATATATGTATATACACACAAATATATGTTTTATATATGTGTGTGTGTGTGTATATATATATATATATTACATATATGTTGGGGGATTGACTGATAGATGGGTAGCTTTGTATTTTATCTAAAATAACTAAATAAAAGAAGCTGAAAACAATATAGTTAAATCACATGTCCAGGCATTTTCTGGACATCTGACATTTTATCATTCTATCACCTGTTTTTCTGAGTCTTTGTTATATGAAGAAAAAAAAAGGAGGTGGGGGATTGTTAGTCCATCTAGTGGATGATGCTTTGGTTAAATTCTCCAGATTTCTTTTCTTTTTTCTTTTGGCTGTCCCTGATTATTTTTGACTAAATCTTTTATCACTAGATCCATTTCATTTTTAAGAAATGTTATTGATCAAATAAGTTTGAAGATAGCCCACAAAATTTGAAATGACACACAGACATACATACATATGCAAACCCAACATCGTGTAAACTTGACCAGGAGGCAGTCCTCCAAGGACAATGTAAAGACATAAAAAGTATGTCTAACTCCTTCTTTAAAACTGCTCTATAGATTTATTTTAGTTTTCTATTGTCTTCAGTACATGCATATTTCTGTTTTAAGAAATCTGTCTGTGACTATCCCTACTCTGACTCATGCATTCAGATTTTTTTTCCCTCTTTCTGCTGTTAATTCTTTGATTGACTAATTCTGTTACTTATACTTCTGGTTGAAGGATAGGATTAAGCTTGCATACAAAATATGATACTTTGAGTAGGAATCTCCAACATATGAATTAGAAAAAGAACTGTCAGGTCACATGACTGCCTGATGAGAATTGCAGTCTGTAAAGCAATGCACTCTATGCCTCTGCATTCAAAGGAGAACAGGAATGATTGCATTTGCAAGTCAATGAAGAGAGTGACATGTGGAATTCTTTGTTATTAATGCTCTGCTAGATGGTCATTTACTTTGAAGGGGCAAATTGGAGGAAAATTGAAGCAGTAAAACTGCAACTCAAAAGAAAGAATTTCATCTAGAAATTGGTGAGAGATCTATCAGAGTAGCCTAGATAAATACGAAGGAAAAAAATGTTCACTCTTGATATAGGGAAATTCAAATAGTCAAAAGTGTGAAATAGTATTTTAAGGTGTAAAAATAGTATTTATTTATCTTGAATATGAAATAAACTTTTGGTTTAACAATGCTATCTTTGGTAGCTTATATACTTTTATTTAGTTATTCACATCTAACAAGTATAAACAAACATAAAGTAGGCATAGAAATCTCTGGTTCTTTTCCAGCCATGGATGCAATTCTTACTCAGAAGAATTACAGAGGTGAATAATGTTTTGTACTTCCTTGGGTGGCAGGCAAAGTGAGAAGATATATGCTTTCACCTGGAACATTCCAAAAGCTTCATATAAGATGTCTACAAAAATATATTTGCACCCCTACATGTTCGTTTTCAGTGTAAACTTTAGAAGATTAAAATTCTGTAAGATTTTATAATCTTTCAAGCCTTAAGTATTTATAACTTCTCAGTAAAGACTTGGAGTCTTGTGAAAAGTTTATGTTTAATGCAAATATTTTTGGTCTATTTCAGTAACAATATAAACTGTCTTTTAAGAATATGCATTTTCCCTTTGTATACATAGTCAGTACTCCTAAAATGTTTATGCTTTCAAGCATGAAATAGTTAAAAATGTTGCATTACCAGTTTCATTTCCACACATTAAAATGTATAAAAACTGTATTCTACTTGCAAGGCTGCTTACTTGGATTAACTTTTGCATAAGGCAATCTGTGCATGTATGCAAATATAGATATCTTGATGAACTCAGATGAGAGAAAACAAAACATAATGTGCAAAATATTAAGGGAAGATATTATAATAAAATTAAGGATTTCTATTTAATGAAGCATAAAACAGAAGACTATAGAAAAATAACAAATTTAAAAGATATTCAAAAAACATCTAAAATTGAAATATGATTAATAACTAGAATGAAAAGAATTTTGCTAGTCAGCAGAAGACAAAGAGAATTAGAAAAATAATAATGAAATAGATAAAGTATATATAAAATTAACACAAAATCATGATGGCTTACTGTAATGGAAGGAAAATTCAGTATAATATATGGAAATGGATACAAAAGACTATGTTATGGAGTATTGGAGGAATCTTAAAGTTCTTAATAAAGATAAATGTATTTAGCCAAAGAAAAGAAAAGTAGTACTAAAAGAAACAATTGAACATATATCAAATTGTGTCATACAAAAAGTCATAAATATATGTTCATTTCCATGCTTGCCTTTCTTTTGTCTGAAAAGCAATATGGTTTTATATATAGAATTCTATAATACTGAGTTTTATTTAGGTAGGTATTTTATATTATTATTGGTATTGTAAATATTATTTATTTCCAATATGTTTTCTTTCTTGTCAGAGATGTTGTATAGGAAATAATTTATTATATATTTTAGTACTTTTTAATCAAAATTATAATGAGTTCTTTTATTGATCCTCAGAGTTTTGATGTGATTTTCCTGGATGTTGCATGTGAACAAGCATTTCTTGTATATAGAATATGATAATTTGTGTTCTATTTTCAATATTTATATTATTCTTTTCCAGCTGAATTGTTTGAAATACCTCACATATTTTTTACAAGCATCATCCTCTTGTTACATTCTCACTTGTAATGTTTATATCATTACTTTAAAAAATAACTGTATTATTGGTTATATAACTATTTTAAACAAAAGTGACCATTGCTGCCATTGATGTCTTGTTATTCTACTGTCATTTTTTTGTGAATGACTTTGTTTTAGATATGAGACAGATATTCTGTTATGTTAGAAAATTTCCTTTCCTTCATAGTAAATAATCATCTTTCTTTGCTATTCCTATGATTTTCCTAATAGTTCTCTGATGTGGTTAACTGAAAAAAAATCTTCATACATAAAAATTACATGTTTTTAATAGAAAAGATCACAGCAATTGTTGAGATTCTTACATAAAGTAAACTCTTATATGAGATGCTGTCAATCCTGTGTAGGATTTGAAAGGCTTTCCTTAAGTTGACTGAAGGGATATAGTGTATGTTAGTTTTTTATTCCTATGTAACATTTACTGAAAATTAGCATTAAAACAACACCATACTATCTCACATTTTCTGTAAATCCAAAGTTCAAGAATGACGTGGTTAGAATCTCTAGCTCAGGGTCTCATGACAGGGCTTAAATCACTGTGTATTTCTCAGAAATGCAGTTTCTTTTCTTCCTTCCTTCCTTCCTTCCTTCCTTCCTTCCTTCCTTTCTTTCTTTTTTTTTTTTTTTTTTTTGTGGTCCAGGGGATTGAACCTAGGGCCTTGTGAATGTGAGGCAAACACTCTACCAACTGAGCTGTATCCCCAACCCTTATTTATTTTTTACGTGGTGCTGAGGATTAAACTCAGTGCCTCGCACATGCTAGGCAATCGATCTAGCACTGAGCTTTAATGGCAGCCCCAGGAATGCAGTTTTTATCTGTCTCTTTTTGGGCTGGGGATGTGGCTCAGTGGTCAAGTTCTCCAGAGTTCAATCCCTAGTGCCAAAAAGGAAGATATCTGTCTCTTTCTTACATCTAAGTCTTCTAAGCTCAATGGTTGTTGACAGAATTAATTTAGATAGAGTGTTTTAGCTAGCTTTTGAGTCACTGTGAACAAAATACCTGACAAGAACAATGTGGAGGAGTAAAACTTTATTTGGGGCTCATGTTTACAGAGGTCTCAGTCCATAGGAGTCTGATTCCATTGCTCTGGGCCTAAGCGGGGCATTATCAGGGAAGGGCTCAGTGGAAGAATGCTGCTCAGCTAATCACAGGGTTTAGAAGAAGAGAGAGAGTGTGACTGGGAAGAGGCATGGGTCATATGAAAGATGTGCCCTTCCAGGAAATTTGCCCAGTGACTTACCTCTATAGTCACACCCTACATGCCTACACAGTTGGTTCAAACTAGGGTTGACTAATTGAATTATGGCTGTCATAATCCAATCATTTTACCTCTGAATATTTCTACATTAATAGCAGTCTTTGGAGGATACCTAGTATTTAAATCATACCATGTAGTTATAGAATTAAGGTATCTATTACCCTATTAGCTGTTGGCCAGATAACTCCCAACAACTACAGGCAGCCTTCAGTTTTTTGTCAGACGACTTTATGACTTTATAGGTATGAGATGCTGCTAGTCACACAGGACTCTATATGTGGACTTCTGTATGTGGACTTATTCTACGATCCCTGTGTAATATATATTCATAGTTTGATTTTTAAAATTTGTTATAAAGCAACAGAAAATTGTTATGGTTTGTGTATGAGGTGTCCCCCAAGAGCTCCTGTTAATGTAGGAATATTCAGAGGCAAAATGATTGGATTATGAGAGCTATAACCCAACCAGTTCATCCTAGTTCAAATAAACTTGCTGTTTGGTATCTATAAGCATGTTGGGCATGGCTGGAGGAAGCTGATCACTGGTGGTGTGCCCTAGAAGTGTGCATCTTCCTTATAACCCCTTCCTCCTCTCCCTTGCTCCCTGTCTCTTCTCCCTGATCTCACCATGAGCGGAGCAGCTTTTCTCCACTGGGCCCTCCAATCTTGATGCTTCATCTTGGGCCTGGAGCAATGGAATTGACCTCTACAACAGTGAGCCCAGAATAAACTTTCCCTTACCTTAGTTGTTCTTGTCAAATATTTTGGTCACAGTGATGCAAAGCTGACTGAAACAAAACCTTATATACACCTCATCAGCTCTGTCAATGTAGGCCATCCTACAAATTCTTTACCTGACTGGGAACATACTCTATAATCATGGCAATTGCAAGGTCTTTCTCATTTTGTATCACCTTACATGTCAGGTTGGCATCCTGGCTGAGATCCATGTCATCACCTGAGTTCCTAGAAACCTAATTCAGGTGTTGTTGTTTGGATATGAGATGTCCTGGGGAAAACTCATGTGATAGTGCAGGAATATTCATAATTAAAATGATTAGCTTATGAAAGCTAATCTAACCAGTGTATTATTCCATTTGATGCATTAATAATTGGACTGGGTTACTTAGTGGTAAAATTTAGGTTAGTGGGATGTGAATTAAGGTAATAGGTCACTGGGAGGATGGCTTTGGGGCTTATATTTTGTCCCTGATCCCCCCATATGTGCTTTTTCTTTCTATCTCTCTGACACCCCCACTCTTTCCTCCCTGCCATGAATTAAGCAGCTTTCCTCTGCCATGATATTTTGTCTCATTTTGGTCCCTGAGAAATGAACTGTCCAACATTGGACTGACTCTCCGAAACCACAAGGCCCAAATTAACTCTTTCTCCTAGAAGTTCTTGTCAGGTATTTTGGTCACAGTAATGGAAATCTAAAATACACCTGGTAAACTAGTATATGCTGGAGAAGATGTTGATTGAAAGACTCTGGGTCTTGCTTCTGCTGTGGATTGAGATAGTATACCCATGGGAAAGGAATATAACTGGCGTGACTTCCCAGATCCTATCTACAACTAGACACAGCATGTCCATCCAGAGGTTGGTAGGAATAGAGTCATCCAGCTCTCAGGCTGTGTCCATTCCCTTCTACTCTTACGGGACTGTGTGTCTGTACTTCTTGATGAATATCCCTGCCACCTTGGAGAGTACTCGACTGGGCTGCTCAGGCCTAGAATGACCCTTTCTTTGCTATTCCACCTTCCTAAGTCTGTCTTGAATTTCTCTGTTCAGACTTGCTAATGGCACTCACAGGGATAATTTAAAAATATTACTTTTTTTGTGATTCTATGCAAATTAGAAACTCTGAAGTCTGCATTTAAAAATGACATTACTTGATTCCTAGCATTGCAAATACATGAATAATTAAATATGATACATATTTTCTTAGAAAAATAAAGAAAATAATTATGGAAATTTGAGAGAGAAACCACAGAAAAAAAGAAAAATATATTAAATAGTTAAATAAAGAACCCCTGTTATAAACATGAGCACCAACAATTTATAAGAATCTGCAAATTTGGAAGTAGACCTTGATGCTGCATGCTTTTTATAGGCTCCCATTCTTCTCTTCTTTCCTCAACCCTATTAAAAACATTTCTTTTACTATTCCTATTACATCCTGGAAATTAGGTCAGAATGAAGACTAATCAGGTCCTTTCCTTTATCTACCTCCATTGTTAGAGGTAAGCTTGGACAGCAAGAAGAAGAGCTGGGAGCCAGAGGGAGCTGTACGTGGTAGGAAGTGACAGAACATATGGGCTCATGGAATAGCCTCAGCAGTAACTCAGAGAGCTTAAAGAACCAAGGCATGGGAAGCTGAAAAGACTTACTCCATGAAATAGATTTTGTTTCCTCTTTCTTTCCTTCTATTCTTCTCTTTTATCATTCATTTCATCTTACTTTATGTCAGAACAGAAAAAGACCTTTGCCTGATGGGTAACAAAGCCATAAGCAACCTTCTTTGTTTTCTAAGTGCAGTTCACATTTTTGTCTTAGCTTCCAAGTCAAACTTCCACAGATCTTTAGTTGTCTGAAATGGGGTGATGTGTGCATGACTGGTGGTGTTCATTGTTTTCAGGAAACTGGGTATTATAACTGAGTTACAGGCTTACTCTGGATTAATGAAGGGTGGAGATTGTGGAGGGAAAAATATACACAAAATTTCACCAAAGGCATTGATATAAGTGAGGCTATGTCTCCAAAAGAAAAAAAAATAAATCTATGAGGTTTTAGAGTTTTTAGCATTAGATTTCTAGGTTCACAATATTCTGCCAATCTTAATTAGAATTCTTTATTCATTTAATTTTTCTTCAGTTTCATGTCATCTGTAGTGGTTGTCTTACATAACAACTTATTTTTAGAGGTCATTAAAAACACAAATTAGAGGGTAATATAATGTAAGTGTATAATGAAATTGCTTTCAGCCATCTCTTTTAATGTTTTAAAATCCACATTCTTTTCATTATATCTTATGTAAAAGTTTCTATTTTACATCATGTTTCAGAATGATTTTACTACACCTATAATGTGGCTTTTGATTTTGTATTCCTTTTTTTTTTTAAATGAAGAGAGCTTTGACCCTAATTGATGTGTTAGACTATGTTCATCTCTACATGTTCGCTTTTATACTCTACTTTAGGTTAAAGCCATTATGAGAAGCCATGCAAGATATTCTCCACAGGAGTAATGGTTAACCTACCATGCTGGGCAGAGAAAATCAGATGTTAGAGCTCTAGCAGGGTGAGGGATACATATTCATAGGACTGATGGGTGAAAGTGAGGCTGGAAACCACCTGGCAGGGATGTTGGAACCAAAGGCAGAAGTCAAGAAGCCAAAAAGCAGAACTGGGGAATATGGAAGTAGAGCCAAATATGGTAGAAAAGGCAACTGCATGGACATAGAAAATTAGTTACATACCATAGAATTGGTATTTTTAAAAGCAATTATATTAAAAATAATGGAAGTGAGGTTCTTCTCAGAAAAGGGATTTTAAACTGTGGAAGTGCAGAACTCTAGTATGAATATTGTGATAATGTTTTCAGGATAAATATAGTTGTGCATATGCTTATATAGAGAATTTTGTCACTAAAATTCATCTCTTGGAAAAGTCAATTAACTTTTTTCTGACATTCTGTATAAATTAAGAGCAACTCCTTATTTTTTATACACAGTTCATCACTGGAGAGAGATGCTTAAATGAAAAGATAAAATCAGTTGCAAGTCTTGAGTAGAACATTCTTTTTAATAAATGGTACTGGATAGACTGGGTATAGGGCAAGCAGAAGAATGAAACTATATTTTTTATTTATAAAGCATTTATAAAAATTAAAACAGAATAAAGACTTAATTATAAAATTTGAAATTATGAAACTGCTAGATGAAAACATAGTCAGCATTCTTCAGGACATCAGCATGGGCAAGAATTTTTTGGACAAGACCCTAAAAGCATAGGAATAAAACCAAAGTGGACAAATGGGATTACATCCAACTTAAAGGGTTCAATTCAGCAAAGGAAATAATCCAGAGAGTAATGGAAACAACTGACAGGAAGGAAGGAGATATTTGCTTAATCTCACTATGATCACGGAAATGGAAATGAAAACCATAATGAGATATCAACTCTTCCAGTTAGAATGGTTATTATAAAATATACTAACGATAAAAGTGCTGGCAAAGATGTGGAGAGAAGGAGACTATTGTATCCTGTTGGTGAGAATATAAATTAGCATAGCCATTATGGAAAATAGGATAGAAGTTCCTGAAAAATTTTAAAATAGAACTAACTATGAATCAGCAATCCAAGTACTGGGTACATATTGAAGGGAAAGGAAAGAAATATGTTGAAGAGATATCTGCATTCCAAAATTCACTGAAGCACCATTCACAAAATGCAAGAAATGAAAGCATCTTAAGTGTCCATCAAATGATGAATGGATAAAGAATATGTGGTACACATGCACATTGGAATGCTATTCAGCCATTAAATGAAATTCTATCATTCGTAACAGCATGGATGTAACTGGAGATGATTATTTTAAGTGAAATAAGCCAGGCACAGAGAGGCAAGTATTGCACATTCTTACTCATATATGGAGTCTAAAAAAAAAAGTGGTCTCATTGAAATTGAGAGTTGAATTGAGGTTACCATAGGCAGGAGAGAGTAGGGTGGGGGGAGGATGGAGGAAGGAAGATCAAAGGGTACTAAATTATATTTAGATAGGACAAGAAGTTCTGGTGCTCAACTGTGAAGTCAGTTGATTACAGATAATAATAGACATATTTTTTATTTTAATAAGCCAGAAAAAAGGATTTTGAATCTTTCACAATAAAAAGTCGCTTATTGAGGAAATAAATATATATGTTTAATCCGGTTTAAACTTTGCATGATAGTTACATGCATCACAACATTATAGGATACTCTATGAATATGTTTTATATTGCATGTATCTATTCATGTAAATTTAATTTAAATTAAAAATACAGTGAAGTCATTAAATATGTCTGTAAGTTATCCACGTATGTGCAGAGTTTTGAAAATTTGCTTTATATTATTTTTGTGGCTTTCCCAGCTGCATTAGTTTCCCAGAACTGCATCATAATGACTATAGACTAAGTGGCTAAAAGCAACAAAAATGTACTGTCATACAATTTTAGAGGATATAAGTTGGCAACCATATTGTTGACAGGGCTACACTCTATGAGGGCCCTGGGGAAGAATCTTTCTTTGTCTGTTTCTAACTTCTGTTGCTCTCTAGTCATCGCTGGTTTATAGATGCATCACTCCATGCTCTCTTTCCACTGTCACATGGTTTTCTTCCTGTTCTGTTCTGTGTCTTCATATGACCATCTTCTAAAAATAGCAGTCATTGCATTTGGTCCCTTTTTAACTTAGAATTACCTTCTCTTAATATAAATAATTACATTTGCATAAGCCCTATTTCCAAATAACATCATATACTGGGTGGCCATGAAATTTTGTAGGATACTCTTTACAATACACAGGTGAGAATGATTATGGAAGAAAATTCCAAGTGAACAGAGAGTTAATAAAAGGGAATGGTTAGAAATAAATAAGAAAAGCTAAGTTGTACAGAACAAAGTAAACAAATACAGGTGGCACTAGTGAAAGGTTAGTAGGATCATTGGACTGAAGATTCCAAATACACCAAATAATTGTTATAACATAAAGAAATATTATAATTATAATGTCAGAAATAGTGGTTGCAGAGACTATGAGGTCAGAGAATGGGAAGTTTAAAATTGGTATCTTGGAGATGCATAAGTTGGTTGTGACAGAGTCTGGAATATGGAGCATACTGCAAAACCCATGGAAGAAAGAAGAAATCAGTTACAGAAGCGAGGCTATTAGATGGGTGATTATTTATATGCATATTGAAGAAACCAAGAGTTATGACAGAGGACACAGAAAGACATTGAACTCATTGCTGAAATCTTTAAAAAAATGACAAGATAAATTACCTAGAGACTTCTGAAATCTTCATCAAAGTAGTTTGTTTGTTTCCTGAGGGCAGACCTGAAAACAAATTCTTATGAGACTACTTTTTGTGGTAACATTTTCAAAATAAGGGGTTTGAAAGAAGCAGTTTAGGAAGGTGGGAAATCTAAACCAGGATGAAGTCTAGGCTAGAGATAATCTTGACCCTATGTCTATGGAAATTTCTGGAGGAAGAAAGAGCACTACAAGATTGTTCCTACTTTAGATAAGGAGTTGCAGTTTGTCTCCCCTTGCTGTTCATTTGCTGGGGCATGAATTATAAGATAAACTGATAAGGATATGTGCATATTAAATTTATTTGATAAGGAGTCTACATTTTATCAAAAGTATTTCTTTTAAAAAGGAAAGTCAGTAGTTAGAAGTCAATATGAAGTACACCTGTCAGGGTAGGACACTGACTGTCTTCCCTAAAGGTATATAGTGGGATAATCTTATTTTATGTGCAACATGTAATGGGTGAAGTTTTGAGGACAGACTTCTATAATTTGCAAGGAAAATTAAGAGTTGGGAAATCCTTGAACAATACGTGGGTCATATAGCTGATTAATAGTCATAGTTTGAACAATAAAAGTGCTGCAAAATAAAATATTATTAGGGAAGAACTGGATCCTGTCAAATCAAGAAGTTTAAAGTATGAGTTAAGGATTAGGAAAGAAGAAAGTTTGCTTATGACAGATCATGTGTACCAGAAAGCACGGTAGTTTGAAGTGGGTAGGAAGATAGAAAGCTCTGGTAGACTGCTAAATTAGGAAATATCTGGAGATATGAGTTCAGGTGAAGACAGATGACTAGAAATTCATGAAATTCTTGTGGTAACTCAAAAAATAGGATGACAAAATACAAAGGAATTAAACTTGATTTCCTCTTGGGGGAAGAACAAAACAGGTAATTTCTAATTATTTCATAGGACTGGGTATTTGAGTATTTAGGCAATTTGGAGTTGTAAGGCAAGGGATGGTTATGGTGTGTGTGTGTGTGTGTGTGTGTGTGTGTGTATGTGTATGTGTGTGTGTGTGTGTGTGTGTGTGTGTTTTATGTCTGAGAGAGTGTGAATGAAGCTCTGAAGATTTTAATTTGTTCTGAGACCTGCAAAGTCTGGGTGAAAGAGTATTATCTGAAGTCAAAGACATACTTTGGACTCCTCACAAATTTGTCTAGACTCTAGTGTTCTTCATCTGACATTTTTTGCATTGGTTAATTTGGCAAAATTTAAAGTGACAGGATGTTTGGTACCTAGCCTCAGAGCCCAATAACTTAGATGGACACTTTGGGATAAGCATGGTGTATATGAGTGAACCACAACAGAAAAACAAACTGGGCTAGTATTGCACTATCCAGATTTAGTCAACTCAAGGGTAATAGTACAGTCCTCCACAAGACTGACCTCACTTAAGATACCAACTATATATTTGGGGGCTTCAAAAGCCACCCTCAGTTTAGCAGAGCTGACTACAAACTTGAGATTCCCCTTGAACAACCTGTGATTTGATGGTAACCTAAAATGGCTCACAAAATATACAGGGAAGAGCTACATAGTAGGTAATTCCTATTTTATTATAACAAAAGCATACAAAACAGAAACAGCTAAAGGAAAAAAACTCACAGTGTGAGATTTTGAGCATATTCTAACCTCAAGGCTTCCATTTTCCTAAGGGATGATTGCCATCCAGGAATAAGGAGTGTGCTAGCCAAGAAAGTTCATTACCTAGGCTTGATTGATTAAATCTAGTTCCACTCCCTCATCTCTGGAGGTGGGGATGAAAAATGACCTGGCTCAAGACATCAACCATGGAATTATATGTTTGGTTGTTTTGACATGGGAGGCATATACTATCTAAGGGTCCACTGTGAATCATCTCAAGTATGGTCTGATGGACCTACTGTGAATACCAAATCCCATGCACCTTGTATCCCATAGCGATCCATTTTTCCACATGTTTAGTTTCTGAACATTTCCAGTAAATAATCAGCAAGCAAATACAAAAGACACCCTTATCACTGAGGAAATTCCTAACCCTCAGGATTACAAGTTACCCTCCTAGGAGCTGAGGCAGACTTGATCTCTCTTTGGGTAAAGGTATTTCCTTACTACATACCGACCTATTTCATCTCGCCAATACCCAGCCCAGTGTTTGGCACATACTATTTTGACAGTAAATTCTCTAAAAGTAAAATTATGCAAGTCTTTTTAACAGAAGATTATTCATTATGAGAAAAATAAGTAGAAAAATAGTTTTGAGTGAGTATAATATGGAGAACTCAAACATCAATTTTGAACAGAGAATCTGAGCTATCACATTTTACATATGCCTTCTCATTTCTGTCTACATATTTTGTTTTAATTTAAAACTAGAAAAATATATTTTCTTGGTGTTTACTGATGCTACTAGGCTGTAAATTGATGAAAGTAATATCAAATTCATTCAAATCGTTTATACTTAATGTTTGTATGTATCAGGAGGATTTTGACTTAAATAGATTAACTCTCTAAATTCAATAAACTGGTCCATTGAATAAAATAATGGAATAACCATTTCTTTTCTCTGAATTAATAAGTTGCTGGTCAGAACTGATACAATGCAATTTTTAAAATAATGGTAGTATTTCTCTTTTCTAAGTACATACTAATAAGTAGAGAGAAGCAATAGAGTTTGTATTTTCTTACACCATTTACACATTTCTACCACAACTCCAAACATAATCACCAAAAAATTACTAAATTTGGAAATATGTATACATTATATAACACTAATGTTTGATAATTTATCTTATTTTATGTTTTTTTAGTATGTTATGGGAGCTTGTATTAACAGGATTCTTAAGTCTTGTAGTTTACATAATCACTTACAGCCAGAAATAAACAGTCAAAATTTCTAACATAATAATTTTACATAAAACAATAACTTATAAGATGATATTATGCCATATAATTATATGTAAATATAATATACATGTATGTATACAAGTAGACATTACTTGGAATGATTATGATTTTTATGATTAAAGTAACAATTATAAACAGGATGAAAAGCATTGCCTTTTAGAATGCAATATATGCTTTCTCATTGTAGCAACATCAAAATCAGAAAATCAATTCTTATTGTACTCTTGCATAGTGAAACATGAATGTAGGATAACCTTAAATAAACTTTTATTGATGTTAAATATACATTCAGAAAACCACACCTTTAATGAATGAAAAACGCAATGGCTATCCACACACTGAATAGCTCTATTTAACCATCTCCTAAATCCAAAACAAAATAGAGCGGCCTCCGTGAAGCCTCACTCACAGTCTTATTCAGTCACTCTCTGCTCACTACACACCAGTGGTATTCACCATTCAAGTTCTAAGACAAAGTTTTTTTGTTTTTTTTTTTAATAGTATTGTTCTTATATGCATCTTTCTTGAAAATTGGAAATTTTATTTTTTCTCCCCCAAATAATAAAGTAAAATGCTTGGACTCATAGGACGTTCTACAGATTGGTGACTTAAGTCCAGACAACATTAATTCACATATTCTTTATTCTCTCTGTGATCGCTCCTGAGCTCAACCACATTGTAAGCAATAGCCATCTATTTTTTTTCCACTTTCAGAATGATACAAACATTTTCAGTACAAACTCAGCAAGCAATCAGACAGAAAGAAATGGTGAGTCTTTCAGTATTTCATTTAACAATAAGTATACTATCAAATGAAGTAAACAGAGACAGACCAGAGAGCTGCAGAGATAGCCGGTTGGTGGAAGTTGACATTGCCGAATGTCTGTGATACACTAAGAGGAAAATAATTAGCTTTGGTCCTATTGTAATATATTTACAATGTATTAGTTAAAGTGAGTGTCTATATTATTTAATAAAATTAAAGTCCAATAAATGAATCCTGTTAATAATATAGACAATCATCCCTCAACTGTTTTGTATAATAATGGGGAATGAAATTCGTTACCTTTTAAGTCAGTTTATTGCATAAAATATCAGTTTCAATTAAAAGATTATTATTTTTAAGGTTGAACAAAATTTTCCCTTTCTTTAACTTTTATGTAATATTTTTGTTCAATTTGGGTACCTCACACAAATTATACAGAATCCTTTTTCCATATGACCACAATAAAGTCATGAGAGTGATATTATTAATTTCAAAAAATTAATAAAATATTCTAGTTCCCTAATAGCTTCTCAGTTGACATTATTTTTATTTTATTCACCATGTTAATCCAAATTAATAAATCTATAGCATTTATTTTTTATTATATAGTATATGCATACTATATAATAATTTGATATATGTTGTAAAATGACTAAATCAAGTTAAATGATATATCCATCACTGCATGTTTCTATTTTTTTGGTGTGTGTGTGTGGTAAGAAAAGCTGAAATTTACTCAGAAATTTTGAAATATATAGTACATTGTTGTTGGCTATACTCACCACACTATGCAATAGATCTCAAAAAATGTATTACTCCTATGTAACTAAAACTTTCTATCATCTCTTTCATAATCTAAGTTATGATATTGTGATTATGCCTACACTTAAATTTTTAATGCGTTTGTGTTTTCACAAAATATAAATGTCTTCTGTGGATTGATTATATCACTAAGAACTTGCAAAATCTGACTCAGTTACATAAGTTCACCTACCAAGTTTATTAGTATGGATTAGACAAAGTACTTTTTCTTTTTTTGATGCAGTATAATTATACATAATAGTAACATTAATTAAGTAGGTTTACATGTCTGCAGACTAATTTTCTCTCTCAAACTTTTTTAGAATAAATATATGCTAAAGTACTTAAAGACTAAAATTGTGATTGTCCTAATAAGAAGAAAAAACAGATTTATTTGTAACAATACATGTTATTTTAAAGGCTAGAACCTAGATACTCTACATTTGCAAATGTTATTTGATAATTCCTGACATACCTAATAAGTAAGTATTTACTCTCTTTTCTCAGGGCTTTTCAATAGCAGTTACATGCATGATGGCACTTATAGCCACAGAAATTTAAGAGTTTTGTTAAAGAGTTCCATTGCATTAAGCAAATATGTTCTGAATTCCTACCATGTACTGCACTCTCTTCAAGATGCTTGTGATACACCAGTGAACAAAACAAACATCCCTGTCTTCTGCAGTTTACATCTTAGAAGGAAGATGAGTAACCAAGGTTCAAAATAATGTGGACTTTTCTTCATGTAACACAGGGCCATGTGAGCACTGGAGGGTTCTTGTCTCCTGCACCCCAAAAATGAAGTACCCGGACAATGAGGGTGAGAATTCAGTAGAAGATTTATTAGAAACAAGAAAGAAAAGCTCTGACAGCATGGGAGGGGTCTGAAAGGAGGTACTGTTGGTGGCTTTCTTTTAGGATTTTTATACTGTACTAATGAGGGAAGCTAACTTTTCATTGGGGAGTCACCCTTTATTGTTCTCTTTCTCTGACTCAATTGAAAGTGTACAATCTTAAGTTCTTATTCCATATGGGATGATTTAATGTGTCTGTTAACCTGAGTTTTCTCTGTATTTGTTCCTTAAAACAAAAGAACTGTTTGGATTCAAAACAATTCTTTGACTTGACTTATGTTAGGGTAGTCAAGGAAGCCAGGCAACAAAAGAATGGATGGAAATCCAAACATGAGTTGGGCCTTTAGTCAGGCAGCCAAGACAAAAACAGAAACAAACAAAAAAATAAAAAATAAAAGAATAAATAAATAAAACAAGCTTTACCCTAGGGTTTTAATCTGGGGTGATGGAAGCCTCATTCTCCAAGTTCCCATTTCTTTCTGTTGTCTCATTAGGTTTACAGAATGCCAAAAGGCAGAATTGTGGAAATTCCAATATAAGGCGGATCTAGCCAATGTTAAACAATAAAGGGGAATATTATTAGCTTATTTGTTTCTCGGATAAATACAATAAGTCATAAACTTTAAGGACATTTGTTATGTTTTGGATATGTGATGTCCCTCAAAAGCTCCTGTATGAGACAATGCAAGAATTTTCAGGGGTGAAATGATTAAATTATGAGAAGTAAAACTTAATCAATGGATTAATACACTGATATGGATTCACTTAGTGGTAACTATAGGCAGGTATGGTGGTAACTATATGCTGGAGGAGGTGGATCACTGAGAGGTTACCGCCTTTGGGGTTTATATTTTGTCCCTGGTTAGCAGAGATCTCTATGCTACCTGGTATCCTTGTCATAACCTGCCATCCTCCACCATACCCTTATGCCATATGTTCTGCCTTACTTTGGAGCCAGAGCAGTGGAGTTGACCATCTATGCCCTGAGACTCTGAAACCATGAGCCTCAAATAAATTTCCTTCTTTAATTTCACTCGTCAGGTCTTTTAGTCACAGTGGTGAAAAGGCTGATTAAAACAACACTTCTCCAAAATTATAATAATCAAAAATCCTGGTTTTTCCCTATTCTGTCACAAATAAAAAATGTAAAATTACATATGTTATTAATCATTCCATATCAGTTTTCCCTTTTGTAAAACTATACAATAACATAGACATTGAGGTGAATATATAAGGCTTTTCTACAGTCGGCAATCAATCATTGTGAATGCCTTTTAAAAAATGACATTGTTCAAAGTAACACCATTGTTGAACCCTTTAATTATTTAATTCTATAAGGATTCAATTATTCCATTTTAATCTGAATTTGAAAGTGTCCTTCAAATAGTAACAATTAAAGTGCCTTATTTTACAGAAATCAGAATACTTGATACATTGTTTTCTATTTGCTAATTTCAATTTCCATGAGTTTGATATTTTCTTAGCTAAAAGGAAAAATAATTTTTATAAAATTTGATTATCTTACATATAGAAGATTTAAAGGAGCAAATTTAAAATTTAAAAAGGCTTAATAAAAATCTTTGTTAAACTCTTTTATTCTTAACAAATAACTGGATTTTTTTTTTTTTAATTTTGTGCTCTATACACATAAAGATTGATTCCTCTTTAAGGTCAATGGACCTTTCTTTTGCAGGAATGCTGCTCCAGTTTTTTACAGGTTAAAAACCTTCTCATCTTACAAGACTCATCTTAAATTTCCTTTCCTCAATGAAACTCTCTCTCCAAGGGTCCGCAAATCAAACTGTCTAACATTGCTCTTCTCTACCTCTGTTCTCTTTCATAACATCTTGTGATCACTCCAGATCATTCAATTTAACCTTATTATATTTTGCTTGCATATTTATTTGTTTAGTGGTTGGCCTATCATTCTAAGCTTCTTAAGATCATATCCATATGTGTTTTATTTCACTAGGTATAGGTGTTTTATTTCACTAACTCAGCTCTGGTAATATCGTAAATTCTCAGATTTTATAGATTTTTTTTTAAAGGATGGAGAATGAATTAAATGTAACTTTATCTGAAGTTAAATTAAGTGACTTTATCTGAAGTGTAATTACTTAATGCTGTTATATTAACTTGTTAAATTATATTCCAAAGAGCTTCAACATACATGTTCACTATTAATAATCAAACATGTGGTTGATTTTATAAACATACTTCATTTTTTGAAGAAAGATGTTCCTCATTGTTCAGGCAGGACTCCTGTCCAACCTGTGTCCATTCCCCTCTTCTGTTTAGTAACATACTCGAGTTTGTTTATGCAGGTGTCCTTTCACCACGTGCCTGAGAAAGGAAGATCGTAGCCCCTCCTTCATAAGCGAACTCTGATTGGTTCAATCCAATTGCTTTGCAATGATTGGTTTAGGAGTTAAGTTTGCTTTCTACTACTGACCAGTGAGAACACAGGGAACTCTGCTGATATTTCTAGACAGTTTTTGTTGTTGATTTTTGGTGTTTTTTTTTTTTTTTTTGGTTTGTTTTTTACTTTTTAAAAGGAGACACAGCAAGAAATGAGTTCACTTCCTTTCTCAGGTAATTATTGTGCCCTGCCTTGACCTCAACAATTTTGATGACTATAAAAGGAGTCAGTGTGGCATAAATGCATGTGTTTGTAACACCCCCCTGCTGGTACAAAGACCTCTCCACAGGTGTGGCTGTATACTGGACCGGTAGTCAGTGACGGGTAAAATCCAATTGCAATGGTACCAACCTAACGGGTAAGGACCATATGTACTATTGGACAAACTAAGGCAGGCACGGTCCCTAAGCCACATGCTTGTTGTTTAAACAGAGAGGGGGAGATGTTGAGAGCCACAGCCCAAGGGGCCCCAGCAAACTTCCAGCTGCCGGCTGATGATTGGCTCACAGCGGCCCCAGCAACATCTAGCTGATTGGCTCCTCTGCGGTGATGCTCATTGGGCTGTTTCCCTGCCCTTTCAGACCACGGAGCTGCTCATTGGGGGACTTTTTTGGCTCCGCCCATGTGACCCAGCCAGTTGGCCTCAAGAGCAGGAGGATTGTGGGAAGTGGAGGGAGGCTTGTGTTGGAGAGAGAGGCTTGTGGGAAGCTGGTGGTGGCAGTTGGGGCTCTGAGGGTTTTTCCTGAGAGGCTATTTTGTTTGGCATGTGTGGTTCTAAAAATAAAGTTAGTTTCTTTTGACAAGTGGCTCCTGATTGTGCCCAGCCAGACTGCGGCATGCATGCTCATGATGACAAAGCAGAGAGAGAGAAATACTCAGGTCTTTGAATCATCACTGTGCTACTTAATTAACCAAATCTGAAGGTGCTTTGCCCCTGAATTTATGTTCAGTGAAAGCCAGTTTGAAAGGTTTTTTTCCCTCCTGTCTTTGGTCAAAAATATTTGAAGTACATTTTCCAAACAATAACATCTGATATTATTGTTTTGAATATTGAAAATTTTGAAATATTATTTTAAGACAAAAATGTATGACATTCAGGATTGACACTGGTGAATACTATTCCAATAAAATATTTAATCTGCATAATTATCCATTTCACCTTGATGGTCTGTAAAACATTGGGCATTAACATGGGATGGAAGAGAGGAGTTTAGTTGCATTGGGTTAAAAAAAAACATGTAATTATCTGCTGTTTTCCCATTAAAATCTTCATCATAAATTACTTTATGCCAAGCAATTTAATAGCTATACACCAGCTGGAGCTGGAAATAATCATCTGACACTGTAGGAGTCAAAATGTGTTATGATAGCAAACTTATGAACTTCTTTCTGTTAAAAGTGATTTAACTAAAATATTGAGGCTTTAAAGGATAATATTGATAATAATTAGCATGCACATTTGTCTGCCATGGGATGCTTGCTTAATTTTCATGGTACATGACATTAAAATAAATCATCATCTTCATGTGCTCTTCCTTCAGGATTAAGACGGAATTTGTGAAACTCTCAGTGATATCATTGACTCCACTATTATTTAAACTATTAATAATAATCATAGATTACTTATAGAGTTTTATATATGTCTAAGGTCCTTATATATAATAACTCAAATATTCAAAAAATTTTATGTAATAAGAATTTCTATTATCTTCCGAGACATGAACAAATAGATGCCCAGAAAGATTGCTAGGTGTCTGAGTGCTTTAGAGAGTAGGAGGTGGAGCTAGACATTCTGAATGTACTTTAAACTACTTGATTAGATACCTTCTATTAGACAAAACATACAAGAATAATTAGAGAATAAATATTTTAAGGTACTTTTCTTCTACTAAATTTACACACTTATTTAGTATTTGAAAGACTACTTTACTTGTGTTAAGTAAAATACATTCTAATACTTATAGTGAAATAAATCTATTTTACTCTTTGTTTTTAAGAGGTACCATTAAGTTTAGACTTAAGGTTAATTTCCAAATATAGTAATTATTTTCTTATACTACATATAAATTTTTGTTTTATAAAAAGCAATTCTAAATATAAGACTGACTTCTTTTTAAGTTATAATTATCATTTGTTTTCCCTGTAAAATTGAGGTTTGCATAACACTGCCAATATGATTCATTTTGCTTTCTTTACACATATATTAGTATTTTATTTAAAATCTATTTAATGAATATTCTTATGAACAAATTACCTCTAGAAATGATAAATTATAACAAATAGTATTATTAAAGGTGCAAATTAAAAATCTCTACTTTTAAAAGGATATTTATTCAACCTTGAAAATTCAGTATTGCAAGAAAACATAGGGAGAAATATAGTCATTAATTATGTAATTCTAGAAAAAAATAAACAATAAGTCATATGAAATAATTGATTAATTACTGTATATTAGAATTAAATAATTACGGTATGTTAATGAATTGTGTTGTTTTCAGGGCTGCATATATCCATACATTGATATCTCTCATTTATACCTCTTTCCATTTTTCTTTGATCTGTGCATATCATAGATTTAAGCATCTAAGGAAATTCCTTTTAAGTCTAATAGCTTTCTCATATTGTGTATTAATTTTACACGCAGGTGCACACTCCAAATGATATATTCCTATAAAAAGCCATTTAAGTAAAAAAATATATATATAAATATTAGATATTGATCATGTATTTAATAAGTACTTGGATTAATCACATGAAAATAGAAGATACACAATGTTAAGGAACTAACACTTTAGTGGAGCAAGTTTGTACTGTATTCACAAGCTTATTTAATGGAAATCTCACAGTATAAATAGCCATCAATTATTATTTTCCCATTATAAATAAAAACCCCTAAATTTCAAGAAGTTAATTTGTTGAAAATTAGATATTTTCATTGAATCATGAGATCGTCTCCAAGTCTTGGAACTATTTAGAATTTCTCCCAACCTCATTGTGTTAATTAGTTTTTAGTGTTAATTAGTTTTACCTGATAAAAACAACTTAGAAGAGGAAAGTTTATTGTGGGCTGATCGTTTCAGTGATCTCAGTCCATGGCTGACAATTCTATTGTTTGGGGTCCAAGGGAGGGCCCTTATCTTCTCCTGTCCTCCACTGGAGCATCATGATAGAAGGACATGGTGAAAGAAAGCTGCTCCTTTATGGTAGGTAGGAAGCCCAGAAACTGAGGCAATAGGAACAAAATATAAAACCCAAAGACATGCACCCAGTGGCCTAATTCTTCCAGACACATCATCCAAGTAGCCTACAGTTACCACCTAGTCCATCTGAATTATTAATCCATCCACTGATTAGGTCACAGCTCTCATAATCTAATCATTTCACCTCAATAATCCTACACTCACATGATAGTTTCTGGGGGACATCTAACAGCCAAACCATAACACTCATTATATTCATTTTCAGCAAGGTTGTCGGAGTGACTGTCCTATAATCAACTGAAAATACAAAATCTTGCCACTCTCCAATTTAAACACTTCGAGTGCTACCAATTGCTTTAAAGATTAGAACCAGTTTCCTCAATCTGTGTATCCTTTATCCCTGTGCTCTCTCAGGGATAGATTAGTCAGTGTTGTTCAATTTGATCCAAATACTGAGATGGCAGGTTGGAAAGCTAGTGGGGTTGTCCTCTCATATCACAGATTTTAAAGGACTTGATTATTTAATAATGATTGAAACACTATACTGATTGTAATAGATGTGTAGAAGACCACTCTCTTTCCTACAAGAACTTAAAAATGTTCTTTATAAGTGAAAAGCTATTTTTTACATGGAGTAGGTGAAAGAGCGCTTTCCTAAATTATAGGACATGGCTGAGTTGTTTAAAGAGCAGCTGATGAAAGATTTGTTTTGAGTTTGAAACCAGCAGGTAAGGCAATCCGGGCAGCTACTCAGATCCAGGGGCTTTAAATGCTCTCATGAACTAGTAGTATACCTCTGACATTAAGAAGGAAAACCTAAATAAACCCTTTAGGTCCACTTGCTTTTAGTTGATTATTTAAAAAGAATACTAATTTCCAATGATATGGCAGTATATTATTAGTATCCTACTAGCTTTGCTGTATACCTTGGACTGAAGCCCCCACAATGAGTTAGAAATGTTCATGTGTGAGAACTTCTTCCCAATCAGAATTTCTCCTATCTGATTGGGAGAAATTCACTTTTCCCTTATCTTCTCCTGTCCTCCACTGGATGTTACCTTTTGCTATCTTTCTTGTTCTCTAATGATAAATGCTTTTGTATCCTACTGATTAATGGCAGAGTTAAATATTTCTGAGAAAAGGAATTAAATTGACATGAGTCAAGACTTAATAATTATTAACTTTTCTTTTCAGCTTTACAGAACCTAGAGCCTCTAGTGACCTTTAGATAACAGGCAACTGTGCTTCAGCAAAGCAGGCCACCCGCAAAATAGTAACTACCCTGGTGTCTACCTCTCTGATATGTCTCTCCAACAAACCCCTAAGCAAGGTGATATTTTTAGGGTAAGAGTTCTCATCTTCCAACTCACTGACTTACTGCCAGTAAAGCCCTTCCTTCCCTTGTCATGCTCTCTCTTAAATGCCTGGCAGATCTTTTATGGCCACAGGAAAAGTATCTCTCAGCACTGTAATGGACTTACAGAAGTAGGGCCTGGGACAACTCACAATACTCTCTTCACTTCTCTCCACCAGGGTCCTGAGTGTCCTATTAACTCTTCAGAGAACACAGCCTCCTTTCTTCATTTCCTCTACTCAGTCTGTATGGCCTGGGTGGGGGATAAGTGAAGGATTTCTTTTGGCTAGAATTGTTCATTTCTTTGTTTCATGATTTTGTCATCTGGGCAATTAAGTTCATTGTACTTTTAAATTACCTATTTCAAGAACTCATTTCCATTTATCTTTTTCTCCTCCCATTCCTCCTTCTCCCTCTTGGTGTTTACCGTAACATATGTTTTATTAAAACAAATAAATACAGGATGCATTTATACAAAAATATACTGTCAAACACCAGGGTTAAAATGGCATGTGTGATATATCAATAATGATATACTTATTTTGAGTTCCCATTAAGATATTGCAAAATATAAAAAATGACAAAATATGCAACTACATGGGGAATTGTAAGTCTAACATTGAATTCATAGTCTGAAATTTGAGTTCACTTTTATAGTATTAAAACTGTTGTGCCATAACTTAATGATTTTGGATAATATATATTTTAGACCTGTTAATTTTATCAAAATTATCCATGAAGTTCATATGTGTTATGGCTTGGATATGAGGTATCCCACCAAAACTTCTGTTAATACATGAATATTAATATTAAGTCATTAAAATGACTAGACGGTGGGAGCTGCAACCTAATTAGTCCATTCTAACTTGAATGGAATGATGGGTAACAACTGTAGGCAGATGGGGCTGGATGGCTAAGGTAGGTCTCAGAGGGCATGTCCTGGAAGGTACATCTTTCAAGCTGCCCCCTTCCCTTCCCTTTCTCTCTGTTTCCTGATCTCACCATGAACTGAGCATCTTTCTTCCATTGGGTCCTTCACCCATGATGTCCAGCCTCCTCTTGGGCCCAGAACAATGAAGTTGGCCATCTATAGACTGAGACTTCTGAAACCATGATTGAAGGGTATGGAAAATAACATCCCCCAAGTAAAGCAGAATGACAGCCCTTAGGGAAGAGGGGGGACACTGGCCCCGAGAGAGAAGGTAAACATTAGACCCTGGACCCTGGACATTCCTCTATTCCCAGTGACAACGAATCCCAGAAGGAAGGAGATAAACAAATGGGCTCTGGGGTCTGGATTTTTATCCCAGTAACAATGAGTTTCAAGCTTTTACAGCTGTTTCCCTGAGTCTGAATGAGTTTTGAGCTTTTACAGCTGTAAATCTAATCCTGAGTTAGATTTTTAACCTGCACTACTAGTTTCCTGATTGCCCAACTGTACATCCCAAGTCTGTAATTATTAAGTCACACTAAATATTCTGCTATGATTAACTCTCATTAAGACCTATTAAAAACAGACCCCTCTTGTAACCAGTCTCCATTTTCTCCCCTGAAAATGTGCTGTGTGCCATTCCACTACTGCTTAATAAAGACAGCTGCTGATCCGTTTGGGGTCTGCTCCTGTTTTGGGTTATTTTTGCTTACAATGATCCCAAAACAAATGTTTACACTTCCAAATTGTTCTTGTTTTAGTCACAGTGATGAAACAGCTAACTAAACGTGGTTTGATTTTCATATCTCATAACTTTGAGAAATGAAAACCTCATCAAAGATCTCTATAGTTCCTTCCATCAAACTTCTAAACATTGGTTATTGTTTTCTTGAAATGTGGAGTGAGTTTTGTCCTTACTTCTCTACCTCACACAATAGATTTCTTTCTTTTTATAATTCATAGCTTCTAGCCTTGATGAAAAACATTATGGATAGGAAGTAAATGTTTTAAAAGTGGAGAACAGTGATTAACAGAGATTGGAGTAGTCCATGTAAGACTGTAGACTTCTCTAATGCAATTGGCCAAAGAAAATTCAAGAAGGTTAAATAGCCCCAGAATTTGGATTTTCAAAAATATTGTTATTTTAGGACTTTTAAAATCATGAGAAGAACATTTTTTTTAATTTTCCAAGAGAAGACAGAAGTCCAAATTTCTTTTGGGGATCACTTAATTTCTCTGAGGCATAAACAAAATATTTCTTTGAGCAGAGATTAGCCTGTAAGCCATTAATTATGAAATATATTCTGTAGCTTATATGTAAAAAATAGAACAAAAGAAAAAAAAGCTATTTGGTTGTGCAGACTTCCAAAATAGTATGTCACTTTTATGTGTCTTTCACAGATTAATATCCATATCTTCTTTTTTATAACTTGTCTTCATTCCTACCAATTGGAAAGAAATATTCTTTCTCCTATTAAATATCTCTCTCTCTACTCATGAGCTAAAGATCACCTTATCCCTTAGATATCTTTTATTTAATGAGGTATATCCTCTCTTTTCTGTATCTTCAACTATCCTCTGAAATTATTATCAGTGGATATCAAATCTTGCCCATTGACAAAAGTAAAAACAAAACTATAGCATCTGTGGGCTCTCTCTTCTTTTCAGGTATGCTATTCATTTTCTTTTTGAAAGAAAAAAACCTTCCTTTTTGTCACACATATATTTTTGTTCTTTAATTCTGATTCAAATGCAGTTTAGCCCCTTCTTGAAACTCTTCTTAATAGAATGTGTCAAGTGAACTCACTTATTGGTAAATCTAACGGAAAATTCTATTCTTCAGCAAAATTTGATCCTTTATAGTACTGTATATTATTGATCGTCTTAATATGTAAGTTTTCAACTGCTTAAATGTTGGTTATCATGTACAGATATGTATTAATTTGTACTTTTTCTTGCAACTTTTAAATACTATATCCATGTGGTACAGATATCCTTCCATGCCAATGTACATTCTCAAACAGTTTTTTTTTTGTTGTTGTTGTTTATATTTTTATTTGGATAATGTATTTGCACCTACTTATGAGATACAGTATGCCAATTTGATAGCTGTACACAATGTATGGAGATTAGAGCATGATAAGAAGCATTTTCACCTCTGAAAACATTAATCATGTCTGTATGCTTGGAACTTATGTTCTTTTCTACTTATTTTTAAATATATAATAAACCACTGTTTATTAACAGTGTTAATTAACCAATATTACTCTGTGCTGTAGAAAACCAGAACTATTTGGCCTAGCTAAGCTGTGTTTTGTTGCCCCTTATCTAACTTCTTCCTGCATTTTCTTCCTCCTGCCCTTCCAAGTCTCTAATGACCACTATTCCATTCTTCTTCTATGAGATCATCATATTTAGTTTGAACAAATGAAAGAATATGTGGTATCAGTCTCAGGGGAAATGCTAATAAAAAACACAATAAAATATTATTTCAACCCAGATAAATTGGCTAATATAATGAAACAACAAACAGACAAATAAATAAATAAATAAAGTTGGTGAGGATGTGGAGAAAGAAGAACTCTCCTGGTATATAATTAGTGCAGACACTATGGAAATAAATATAAAGATTCAGGGAAAAAAATGAACTACTACATGATACAACAAGTCCAAGTAGACATCCAAATGAGAAGAAATCACTATACCAAAATGGTGCTTAGGAGTCCATGTTTATTGCAGCATTATTTAAAATAGGTATAATATGGACTCAAACCAAGATGCCCATCTGTGGATGAATAAATAAAGAAAATGTGACATTTATATACAATGGAATTAATATTCAGCCATAAAAAAATGAAGTACTGTCATTTGGGAATTGGAGGTTATTATGTTAAGCAAAATAAGCCAGATACAGACAGATTGCCGCAGTCTGGCTGGGCACAAATCACAAGCCACTGAAGCAGGAACAAACTTTATTTCTGAACTCCACCAATACACTCCACACATGCTCCCGGGAACATCTCCAAACGCCACACGGCTCCTCCAGGAACCAGCAACCGGAAATCCCTCCTCCGGGACTTCCCCAACCAATGGGAACTTTCCGGGAATCCCCACGAGAACTCCAAAGTAGCAGGCGGAGGTGGACAGCAGGGGTCTAATATACACAGCTTAACATAACCATTATCATTTCAATGGCTTGCTGGGTCACCTCTCAACCACTCCATTCTGGCAAAAATGCCATGCGTCATTCGGACTCAGCTATGGCTCTCAGCAACAGATAAATTCCATTTATTCTCACTAATTTGTGTAAACTAATAAGTTGGTCTTGGTAGAATGAAATGGAATAGTTGTCTACAGAGACTAGAGAGGGCAGGGGTACAGTGACAAAGAAGTTTAATAATGGGTACAAAACACAATTAGAATAAATTAGTTCTGTTTTTAACTATAGCATAGTAGGGTAATTAATGGTTTAAATAATCTATGGCATATTTCAAAATGGATAGTATGAAAACCCAGACACATAAAAATGATTAATATTTGAAGAGATGAAAATAATTATTATGATGATTTGATTATTACACATTGTATACATATATTGAATTACCACATTGCACCCTTGTACCCCATAAAGAACAAATATTATGTCTCAATATAAATAATTTAAATATATAATTACCTTTACCACTATAAATAATTTAAAAATAAAATTACCTTTACCACTTCAAATGATGATAGTAGTATTTGTATAAAGTGCACCTGCTAGTGACTTAAACAAATAAGCAAAATATCAAATTTTGCAAATATGTATAAAATGTTACAATGTGAAACAACAATATTTAGCAAAATATATGTGTATAAAAACTATAGTTTCGGGTACAAAATAGAGTGAACATAATTTTAAGATTTTTAAAAGTGTGTTTTTAGAGAATTTAATGCCATCTTTTAGTTTCTATAAGCAGGTATAAGGTGACCATATGTTTTTTTTTAATTTGAAATACATGAATTAGCATGTGATATAAAACACACTAGAAACTAACATACTGTGATTGTTTACTGAACTAAAATTAGTTGTTTGAACTAATACAAAAAACAACAGGTTAAGTACTAAAAAATCTCTTGAATTATTTTTTTAAATGTTTAAATGATTTATAATGCTGTAAAATTTAATGGAATATTTCTTTATTGCATCTGGAAATATGTTTCCAAATTTTGTCATCCAGTTTATTAAAACTACTCAGACATCTTATGTCTTGGATATTCACAAAGGAAAAACCATAAAGCTGAAATACATAATCTTCTCAGAATGTGAAAATGATCAAAATTATCACTCTAGTTTATAGAATCTATTATATGTTGTGTATTTTAAACATGTTTAACTAATTTAATCTGCAAAATAAAGCTGTATGGTAACAAAGATAATTGCTCTTGTATAGATATGTAAAAGAAAGTTCAGAAAAACTAAGTTTTTAGCATGATTAAAGTGATAATAGGGAAAATTATCTCTTTATCATGGTGCAATCTTCTAAGAAGGTATTTTTTTCCAATGCATTCTGTGAGTTCTCCTCCAATGAAGGCACCTGTATCATCCAATTTTGGCCTGATTTGATAAGCTTAGAAAAAAAGAAAACAAGAATGTAAAAAAAAAAAAAGATGGCATTAATATCTACTCTTATACAAGTATTTTTTAATTATCATATTTTATAATTGTACATATTTGTGGAGCACAGATTGATGTTTTAATACATGTAAGGTAAACTGAGGACCATCATGTTTTCACAATTACCTTTATAAAGCGCATTTTACATTCTTTCAACAGTAGCCCTTCGCTATGTGATCTCAGAAAACTTCCTTAGCTTCTATAAAACTCCTTTGTTTTATATGTAACAAGATGATAAATTTAACAGTACCAACAATGACAACAAATTAGAGCTCCCAGAGCATCTTCGAAAATTGAGAAGAAAATGAGAAGAGTTAAGTTCAAACTCACTTTATGCAGTGAAAATAATGGATAATCAAAATTAGCTTAAATTCCCTAAAATATTCCCCTCATATTTGGGTTTATGACCCCTGACACACACAGTGACACACAAAATAACATGTACTATGATAACTAATCTATAAAAATCACCTAGGAAGAGAACTTTATTCTACTCCAAATACTTTGATGTGAACATATCATTGGGAAACAATTCTTGAAGTTTCACAAATTTCCGCACATTTGGAGTGAGATTTGTTTTGGATTATCTTTCAAGGATGTTAAAGAATATTAAAAATAGTTTAGGAATTTAAATACAGTGTATTCTTCCAGGTCAGATTTTAGAATTGTTTTTTGAGCAGAACAATTAAAATATTACATTGTTTTGTGTATAGTTGGCCAGGTTTATCAGAAGCCTTATGATTGAGAGTTTTTATATATATGGTCCAGTCTACTGAGTGTCAACTATATGAAACCCTCTAAGCAAAATTATAAGTCATTTTAAATTTACTTTCATCACTTCCCTCAAAATGCATATGACCATATTTAGATACCACATTGTAATTTGGCACGTTGCTTCTGAAACAATTTAATCCATTATTTTTATAACATTTTGAAACTAATTATGCTTTTTTTTCATTTATATTCCACATAAGGTTATCAAAAACATTTTGGATAACATGAGTACACACACACACACACACACACACACACAAACACAAACTTTAGAAATGGAATTCTTGCTTTGTAAGGCTATTTTCTCATGCTGTGAGAAGTGCTGAAGGACTGAGGCTGGTGGCAGACATGGCAGTCTTCCCCTAAGGCAGGCAACAATGTTGGTTGGTAAGCAGTATGACCACATCTTGCTCCCTAATCCCTTTGATCTGATTGTCCTTTAATTCTCTGTGGACAATCCCCTTCTATTTTTATCTTCTCTAATGTCAATCTCTCTCTCCTTCTTTCTCTGGCAAACTATTTCTTAATGAACTTGTATTGTATGTACAAACGACAGAACCCATTGCTATTAGTTTTTAAGAAACCTATTTCTTGTATCATACACTCAGTGAACTGGAAAGGCACAGGAAAGCCACAGTCCTGAAAATTCCTAAGTCAATGTGCATTATTGCCAACAGTTATATTTTTTTCAAAAGAACAATAATGATATAGTTGCTGAAAATATTGATTTAGCCATAGAATCACCAGGAAGAAAGTGCCATGTGACTCTCCTAGTATGGTGTTATACCCAATATTTAGGAATTGCTACACTAGATTGTTACTGAGTGTATTTTTCACACACTCACTTATAATACAATAAACTCATGGAGGTCATATTTTCAGGTATTTAATTGGTTTCAGAAATTATTTATCTCCCCCAAACAGTAAAAGTGTCATCATTCACTCAGTATCTAATGTTAAAATGGTTAAACTTATTTATCTTTAAAATGAAAATAATTATAGCACATATTTATAGTACTGTTGAGTATAAGATGAACTAACACATATCAAACATACAGAAGAATATCTGGCATATATTAATCCCTGTGTTGTTTGGTATTATTACTATAAATGACACAAAGGCTTATCAAACAGCACAGATTTAAAATTCAATAACAGGTGTTTTATTGCAAATGACATGAGTTTTCCCATAAATTTCTAAAATAGTTTCTAAATCCATGCTAGCTGACTGATTACAAACTCTTATTTTTATTGTTAAATAGCTTATTGTATTAAACTTATTTTTTAAATTAACAGGTAAATTAAGTTAAACACATTATGTATATATTAATATATCATAAATTTCAAAATGTGTACATTGCTAAGAAAAGTTTTTCATAATTTATTCTGGGTTGTTACAGACTTATCTTTTCTCAGCTAGGTATCTCAGTGAACATTCCAATTGTATTTTAGCCTAGTTATTAAAACCCAATTGTTTAAAGATTACAGAAACTCATTTGGATAATACTCATAATTCTTTGTCTATTAGGCTTAATTTTAAGTATAGTCAAAAGTGGATTTTATCTGGAAGTCTGAAAGAGCAATCACATAAAGCCAACAAGGGGCAAGTAGCTGAAAAGTAAAACATACTGGATAGTGAATTTAATGGAGGTCTATAAGGGAAACTGGAAACTGGAAGCAGATAAGCATGAATATACACAAGGCAAACCAGAACAGGTCATCACAAAGTGCCATGTTTGAATTCTAATGGCATGAAATCAATATTTCAGCATGTCTTAAAGGTTTGATCTACTGCTTCACCCATAACTTTTCCTTTAGCTTTATTGTCCAAAAATTTAAAAGCAAGGTTTCAGAGTCTCTGTCCTGGGTGCATCAATACAGTTTTCCTAATGTTGAGTCTCTGGCTATTTTTCACACACATTTCTTCACCAATTTTATGTCTACCATTTCTGAAATGTATTTCCCTTTGCTGTGTGTCCCCTTTTTTCACATCAGCAGAAAAAAAAAAACTTTTAATTGTAATTTAACACTCTCTAAATTTATATGCATATAATAATAGGATTGATGAATCAAAATTAGTTTAAAATTATCAGTTTTTGTCTTTTGTTCTTGTTGTTTATTTAACACAATGAGATTGTGTGCTGTGGCCCTAAATTCTAAACTATTATTTTGTGATAAGCCGTGATTCTTTCTTTCTTATATGTAGGTAGAATGAAATGACTTTCTTAAGATGCCAAACACCAGGAAATTTTATAATATAGGTAAAATATCAGACCCTTGGAATGTGCATAAGACAGAATAATGTAGGAACCTAAGCTAGACAACCCAAGATGAATCTTCGTTATGCATTCAAGTCTGTAAACATAATTTCAATTTCGTTTGGTTCTTTGATTTATTTTTTTCTTTCATTACTTTGATGTTTTTGTTCAGATCAACTTTTGCCTGGTGATCAAGTTTTTCTTTTATGTTTTTCAGGTTGACTCAATTTCCTTTAATTAAATAATAATATTAAGTAGCAATACGTCCAAATCCATCTATATAGGGAATAAGGATAAAAAGTGAATAGTAAATTTGAAATATACATGAAAAACAGAGGGCAAGAACTGATGAAAAATGGGCAATATCAAACTTATTTGATTCACAAGATTTTACTTTTCCTTGAAATGTATCTTGAGGTTTTGAAATATTCATTCTTGTCACACTTCAGGGGTGTCTTTTTAAAAATATTTGTATCTAGTTTTGAACTGGGGGTTGAATCCAGGAACACTTTGCCAATAAACTACATTCTCAGTCCTTTTCACCTTTTACTTTAAGACAAGGTATCACCAAAGTTGCTGAAGGTCTCACTACATTTCTGAGTCAGACCTTGAATTTATAATCCTCCTGTCTCAGCCTCTTGAGTTCCTGGGATTACAGGCATGTGCCCCCATGCCCAGTCATGTTTGTATCATTTTAATAATGTACAACTGTCAGATAAATACAGAGGAAATAGTTTAATTTGAAGTTCAGATAAACTACAAGTATCACAGGGATATATTATGCTAAAAATATTTTCATTGTCTGAAATTCAAATTTTACTCATGGTCTTATATTTTTATTTACTAGTCTATCAATCCTAGTAATTATAAGCAGAAAGTTGCTCAAGTAAACAATGTTAAAGAGGTGAAAACATCCTTTGAACAATTTTGATCAGCTTCATATAACAATTTACCATTATAATTTAGAACTTTTTTTGATATGCCATTTCAGAGATCTGCAATTCAACTCTGTTGGGGATGTCTGCTTCCTATAAAGGATTATACTCCAAATGGCTTTTCATAAAATTTCCTTCTTTATTGTTCAGGATTGGAGTTTAATTTAGCTTTTTTCTTACTTCATTTCAAAAATATATTTAAAGTTTTTCATATAAATGTAAAAACAGCAAAATTGCCATGGTAGAAGAATATTCTCTCATTAAATACTAGATTTTTATATATTTCTAGTGTGCAATGATAACACAGTATTTTTATCAATCTTCAAATTTCCTGGTTTTCCACCTCTAATTGTTTTAACTGTTCCTTGTCCAGCATAATTTCATTCTATTTCTTACTCTAATTATTCATTCTTGCTATGTTCTAATGTATCAGTGTCTTTGGTTCTCATCTGACCAGATAAGAAATTTGTTAAATTACGAAACTCTATGTCTGAAAATTGCACATGTAAGCGTACAGGCTGCCTGACATAGTGTTTCAGCTTTTTGAAACAGTTTATGATTGAACTGAATGTTGTTAAAATAGTTAGCTAAAAGCTCTAACTTCTCCACATATATATTTTCTATAAGGCTCTTATCGTTATGCTTTTCTCATTGGATTGGACTTTTTAATATTGCATCAATGTACAATTATTTCTGCAAGGATAAATAACACCTTGTTTTTCATCAACAAATTTGTTTCTTTTACCTCTCAAGTTTCACTTTCTCAAATTTCTCACACATTTCAAATAAATCCTGTAGAAGATACTGTGATAGCCAGAAAAGTGACTCCCATCTACAACCTAAATCCTAGAGTTTATGATTATGACACTTGTCATAGCAAAAGGCATTCATAGATTTGATTAATTTAGGAATTTTGCTATGTGGAACTCATCCTGGATGATTCAGTATTTTGCAACCCGATTACAAATATAGTAAGTTTTTTGGTCTTTAAAATTGAAGAACCACTCTTGACTGCATGAAAAAGAAACAACAGTAGGGAAGAAAAGCCAGAGTGTTATCCTTGCAATGTTGGGTTTGGAAATGCACCAGAGGGACCATTCATTAAGGCATGAGGACAGCCTGCAGCACAGAAAAAGACAAGAGGAAAGATATTTTTCTAGACTCTCGAAAACACACTTTGAGGCCCAATGAGATCTGTAGCTGGATTCTAACTTACAGAATTATAGTGTTAACATAAAACTAAAGCAATACCATGCTTTCTGTTAATGTACAGGGTAAGATCAATTAAGGGGAGTTTATCAAAGACTGTAAGGAACATATTAGTTGAGAAAAAAATCATGACAATTCACAAAAACTCATCATAGGAGAAGAGCACCACTTAAATAAATCCAGAAATCCTTTAATGGATCAATATTTAAATGAAGAAACTTATGATTTAGCAATTTAATTCATTTCTGATTTAATCTTCCCACACAATGTTATTGAAGAATTATTTCAGTGAATTTCTAGTCTCTGAAGAAAATTTTCTAATGAAGTACTTTAGTTTTCTATTGACACTTTAATGGATGCTCATAAATTTATGGCTTAGAATAATACATACTTATTGTGTTATAGTTCTGGAAGTCAGTTGTTCCAGAACTGGTTCATTGGGTCAAAGGCCTACAAGACTGTATTCACCCTGCTTCTAGAGGTACTGCATTGTCTGGCTGTAACCCTGTGGCCCCATGTTCCATCTGTAATGCACATCATTTTAATTTATAATTCCATTTTCACATCTTTTTGACTCTGGCCCTGCTTTTATAAGGATTCTTATCAACAGAATGGATGTATTGGTATTATCTATTTTAAGATCATTAAATTAATCACATCTCCAAGTACCTTTTGTCATTTCATGTAACATATTCACAGGTCTTGGGAATAGCATATGAGCATGTTTGGGAAAGCATTATTCTGTCTACTAAAAAACAGGGTGATCACTCTTTTTCAGTTTAATGAATTTTAACAGGGTCTCCAATAGATCTCTCCAATTTAGCCACAACAAGGATAATACATATTTACTTTGTAATAGCTGTTTTTACATGATGAGTAAAGGTTTATTTCAACATAATGTGAAAGCTAGAGACAACTGAAAAGAATTGCATATGTACATTAGTCAAATACATTTCAAAAAGACAAGGAGAAAATGATAAGACTAGAGTTTGAGGTCCTAACAAGAGAAAGATACAGTTACAGAACAAGACATTCTCAAATTCAGTTATTTATTTCCAACTCACAAATCATCATCAGGAGAGCACTAAAGTGCAGGCTTGGATTTTAGGGTGGTTTGTGTATCTTCATACATCACTCGTGCTTAACTGGCAGGAAAGGATTATATACTTGATGAGTTGATGTTAGAAATGGGAAAAAATAACAGTTTAGTTATTTTCTTATTTTGTCAGAGGATGTGGGAGCAATCCTTAATTTGTTAAAATGCATGATTCTTTGACACCCAAACTTGTAAAGAATTGTTTTACTCAGTTTATCACCAAATTGTTTTCCTACCTGAATCTAATACAGAATCTCTTGTCTGGAATGTCAAAAAAGACTAATTAAAAACATCTATTCATAAAGGTCTCAAATGTTACAAATCATGAGTTATATTGAATGATACATAGACAAATTTTGGATGATAATAAATTTAGCCTAGAGTAATTACCATACTTGGCAACAGGTTTGCTTATAGAGGAAAAATGTTAGCATTTATTAACATGTTTATGCTCAAGCAGCTAATCTATGCATTTATACACATCATACATGCAAAGGCAGAGTATATAAAGATACAAATAGCTTCATTTTATGTAAATTATATTTGTTACTACAATGTCAGTGTATTATTGGATAAAAGGAAAGTACAAGTTAATACTTAAAACGTAAGTGATAAAACAGCTAAAAGAAAAGAAATGTTCTAGGAGGAAGCTTATTTTCTCTGTAGATACAATATAGACTTGTTCTTTATTTTTTAGGAAAATACTAACTAAAGGGACTAAGAAGATTGATTATTAATACTTTCATCTAAAAAAAGAACCATCCTTTTCCTCTACAGTATTTTTTAAAATAATTTCTGTGCTGCCAAATATCATCTCTTTGATAGTATTGAGAATATAGTAAAAATGAAAGAAAAACAATGTGTTGAGGTTATCTTTCCTGCCTTGGTACCTTCAAGTAAAGAAAGTTAACTGCTGAGAACAGCAGTGCTCAAAGAATTCATGCAGTGAGCAGCTGCCTTCTTTGGGAAAACATGTGTTTAAAAATACCTTCTGCTCCAGGTAATTTTGCTTTTACAGTCCAATAAGTTTCAGTGATTCTCAAGGACAAAACTCAGTAAATCAAGATGTTTCAATAGAAACTGCTTTAAATAGTTTGGTGGGCAAAAACAATAAATAAAAAAAAATATAAAAGTATTGTTTAGTTGTGTCTACCTAAAGCTAGTAGATCAATAACTTTGATTATATATTCAATTCTGTTAAATTTAGACAAATTTCTATGTCCAAGTTTAAAGTTTTATTTGATTGATTGACCAATCATATAGACAAATTTGAAGTGGTACATCCTTACTTTAAATTTCCCTATGTTCTGAATTTTGAGTTAAAATAAAATTAAGATTCCTAGTTTGGAAGTCATTATTTAAAAGGTCTTGGGCTCGGGGTGTGGCTCAAGTGGTAATGTGCTCACCTGGCATGTGAGGGGTGCTGGGTTCGATCCTCAGCACCACATAAAAATAAAATAAAGATGTTGTGTCCACCGAAAACTGAAAAATAAATATATAAAAAAATTCTTTCTCTCTCTCTTTAAAAAAAAAAATGGGTCTAGGTTTAAAGATGACTCTTCTAAGTAGAACATGAGAGAGCCATGAAGTTGTTTTTCCAAACACTCTTCTCCTCAAGGTCATGGTTCTTAATGGAATATTTAATATCAGAATGAATAAAATAATAATCACAAATAAAAAGAGTTGAGGCAAAATTAAATTAAGTATATAGATGGTTACAATGAGCTTTTCTAATCTTTGAGAAAAAAAAATGTGCATTATTTTTTTTGTAAAATTTTATCACATACCAGAATAAAATTTCCTTAAAATTTTTGTCATGTATAAAATTTGAATGCATTTAGTCTATCATGACAAAGGTATTTGGCAAAGGAAAATTAATAATTACATTTTTCTCATAAGGTATCAAATAGCTAAGTATTTACAAACATCCACATAATAATGATTCTATACACATTTAATTTGCCTATTCATTCAGCATTTGGATTTTTGTTCATTCTCTCTGTAAAGACTAGATTTCTCCTAATTAATGTAGCACTTATTTTTTAATAACTTTAAGTTATAACATTTCACATTTAGTTCAATCAATTTAATGACTGATCACGGTACTTTCAGCAGGAATAATTGTTAATTACATAATTCACCTTTGTTGCTAAGTTTTTGTCAGATCCTGAGATTTACAACATTACTTATGTCTCAATTTTGAAACATAATTTCATAATGCAAAAACAATATAAATTGTTACCCCTTTGACCTTCTTTTTAATCAACCACAGTTGAAATGAGTAACAAGAGCTTTGGAGAATTCACTGAAAATATGTATGTCAGATATGTTCATCTTCTCTCCAATTGGCTTAATAAATAGCCTAACAAATTGTGAGTCAGTATCATCAAACTTATTACAAAATAAACTTAAATTATAGAAACAACTCGAGTTAGTGAACATTTAAGTAACTTCTTTTCTGTTTAGATAAAAACAATGAATCCAAACCACACTTCATGCTCTTCTTTTTAGACTCCAGTAGTTCATTCATTTATCCCACAAAACATTGGCTGGCCGTTCACTACATTAACAGATCTATAGCAATAAAGTCATAAAGTTGAGCACATTGAGATTATCCCTTCTTAAGATTATAGGATCTGAGACACAACTATATCACTATTTTCCAACATGATGATTACCAGGCATAATAATTCAACTGATTGTCACAGTAGTTCAAATGGTGGAGTATGCTACAATTAAAGTCAGTCAATAAGGCATCAACAGGGGTTGTGGTGACTTAAAGTGATTTTGAAATATGAGGGAGGGTTCTAAAAGCTAAAATAAAGAATTATTTTAAGAGCAAATTAGAACAAAGGCATTTCTAATGAAAATCACAATACTTTTTTAGTCAATGAGAAGTTACTGAAAACAATATGAGGTTCATTTATAACTGTATTAAAATATAAAACTCAAAAACACACTGGGAGCATTTTGGAGACTTGAAAGAAAATACAATTTTCATAATTATATGCTAGAATGAAAATATTATTGTCTGAAAATTATGATTAATAATCTGTATATGAGAGGAAATGGGAAATCATTTTTTATTATATGTATGTGTGTATATATGAACTAATGATATGAATGGTGTCTGCAAATGAATAATAGCTTAGGAGAAAGAACAATGATAAAACCAAGATGTCTAGGATAGTAAAGTGCTATAAAAGTTAAAGCAGGCACCGTGTAGCCAGAAAGAGGCCAACTCCATTCTTTTCTGGAATGAACTGTGGAAAATGAGATGTTCCCTTGGTGAAGTTTGACTTTAATTCTGGTAAATATGTCAAGATGACTATAATAAAAAACATGTTTAAACATATGCTTAATTTAATCTCTAAAAAGAAAAGAAAGAAAAAAAAATGATTTTTACAGAAAACATTTGGAAGACTGAATAGAATGAAATAATTTTGTTAGTCAGCTCTCTGTTACTGTAACAAATACCCAAGGCAACCAAATTATAAGGAGAAGAAGGTTTATTTTGACTCAGAGTTTTATAGTTTTCAGTCCTTATTTGTTTAGCCCTTTTGCTTTGCACCTGTGGGAACATTTATCACAGCAAAGCTGCTCTCCTCAGGGTTTGGAACCAAAACAGGACAACAGGAAGTAGCAGAGTCCCCTTGTTCTCTACAGAGGCACACCCTAATGATTTAAAAGCCCCCCTGCGAGGCCTCACCAGGAATGGCTCCACAACCTCCCAATTAGGGCCTCCCTTGCTAAAACAATCTTTTGGGGACACTTAAGGTCCAAACTACTGCAAATAATGCTACAAAAATAAAATTCATTGGAAGATGCTTTATATTTCCATTTGTAGCTATACCACTAGGAAAAGGTAACAAAGAATTTTGAGGAAGTAGAGGTAGATAACAGGATTAAGTTTAAGATGGCTTTTGACTTTGAACGTATTTTTCACCAGTCTTAAATTTGAAACCATAATTGCTCCTTTTTGATATGTTCAGTAGTTTCAATTATGCTATAGATTTTTCCTAGTAAGAATGTACATAGAACTGAGTTTGCCTGCTTATCTGGCACCATTAGCCAGCCTCACAAATTTCAGTTCCCCCAATTCAAAGGGAAATGTTAAATCTCCTCTGTGTTATTGATTCCATACAGAGATTATAGAAATAGAATGTGTAAATATTCTTGCTCAATTCCCAGTCTAGATTTATTATTTTTTATTGATATATGTCCTTAGTGCCCCTTGTCTTATCTGTTTCACATCAAACAAAAAAGACTTGAGTGATGGTAGAGTAATAAATGCTCCTCAAACTTTGGTCGCTTGTAATGATAAGACATTATTACTATTGTTATTATTAACTTTGTATGTTCATTGCTGGATCCTGGAGTTTTAATCCATCATCTCTTTGGGACATGAACTGATAAGCTAGCTATTGTCTTGGACCTTGCGGCTTTACAGCAAAGGTAAAGATGTCTCAGAAGGATTTCGTAAGGCATTTTGAAGCCTAAAAAGATGCAACTCAATTTGCCCTTATTGGTTTGCCCACATGGTCACACTCAAGTGTAAGAGATCTGGAAAGTTCAGTCTTATTGTGTTTCAAGAGATCCTGGAAACATTCTGCAAATCACAGTAACGAGCATACATATCAAGTAACACAGAGTATAAAATCAGTTATACCCATTTTCAAAATCAGGTGACTGCTAAACTGAGGGCTTCAGTTTCACATAGAAAATGAGAATAATAATATAACACTTTTGCATAGTTACTGTAATTTCAGTTGATGCATTAAAATGACACAAAATAAATCACTCTTCATTAAGTAATATTTACTAAATTCCTAGAATTATTATATAAAATCATTATGATGTTATATATTTTTCTATATTTTCCACGTCTGGAATAAGTATTTACATTGTGTCACTTTTATATTTGGTGGCATAAATCACTACAAATATGTTTAAAGGAATTTGACTTTTTAAAAGAAGATATGATGAAACTTTTTAAAATGTAAGCAGTCACTTTTTTGATATCATATTTAATAGAAATTTTAATTTTCCCATGTAAAATTTCTTTAAATCATGATATAGTTCATATGTTTTAAAGTGTTGAGTCAGTTTTTGTCAACTACATATTTCATTTTCTATTTTTATGAAGCAAGGATATTTTAGTGCTGAATACCTTAATTTGCAATGTCACAATAAATTAATCTCACCGATGTGTGCATCCTCTTCTACCCTTCAATTAAACATAATTTAACATGTATTCATTTAACCTGGCCTTTTAAAAACCAAGTCTAAGTTCATATATTTATCCGTACATTTTCTACTGAATTGCTCTTTGTGCTTCCAAATTTTAACTGTATGACTCGGTTATAAAGATTTAATGTTGCAAAATGAATCCTTCATTTATAAGACTAGGAGAAGTTCAATGTGATATTAATTTTTTATTATCAATACCATTCTAATTAATTCTTCAAATTAATTTGATCTTTTGAAATTATAGTAGTAGAGATATTCATTTCTGAACATCATATGTCATTTAAAATTTAACCTTCTAATCACATACAAGTGAAACAAGTCTCTTTTTATCTATATAGTGATGTTCTGCTATATTGGTTTGATATGAACCACCTACTTGTTTTGAAAATCTTGGGGACAGAGGATAGTTTGTAGTGGAAGAAGAGAGTTTAAGGAGAGAAATGCAGTCTCTTGATGGACAGTTTGGCTAGAGGAGAGCAGAGTTAGCAGTTCTACTCACTGATCTGGAAATACAAGCTATTTAAGTAGCAGTAAAGACCAATGAACTAGAACTGCTGTGGTTATACTATTTATATAATTAAATTATTTAAAAGGCTATTGGAAATGGCCATTTCAGCATAATAACGTTTAAGGTTATTGAAAGAGAAAACCCATTTGTGTATGTGTATGTGTGTGTGTTTGTGTGGAATTTAATGTTCTCTTCAATGTGATAATGTGTTATTTTTAAAAGACAACAGAAAAAAATTGTTGGAACTAAAAGTTCACGTCAATATATACTTAGAAAATACTTCTAGTTTCAGTAAGTGGCAATGATTTAATCCTACTGGATATGTTCTCTAAGAGAATTAATCCTCAGAATGAGGTTAAAAAGAGTCTTATTTGGTTTTTTGATTATTTTTTAATTTTAGACACATTTTATTCTCTTACAGCTTAATCTACAAATCTATCATCTAATTGTTGTAACCTTTTGCAACTGCCTATTGTCTACCTTCTAATATTAATTTTATCAACTATCATAATCTAGCAAGGGACTTGTTTTGATCCAGGTCCCTTATAAAATATAAATATGTTGACCATGAGGTATTTAGAGTACTAATGGTTTAACCCAACACCATTCTTTTTAAGTATAATTTTATATAGATTCCGTTACTCTTAGAGGGTGATAGAGTTAACTATATCTTCTCTCATATCCTGAGAGTTTCTTTCTTTAAATTTTTGGTGGAATAGTGCTTTCAACATATCACTATTCTGTACTCTAGAATCTATTTTCTAGTGATGCCTTCTGGATTAAGGATGTGAACTCTAAAGTCTGAGTATCTTGGTTTAAAATAAAGTCCACAAATTACTGTTTAAAATTGGTAAAGCATATACATTTTTTGCCTCAGTGTCCTCATTGTAATAATGCATTATTTTTTATAAATAATGCATTATTTTTATAAATAATGCATTATTTTTATAAATTAATTTAGAATAGTGCTGTCATTCTATGTGGCATTATTTGTTGCAGTTACTAAATTTCATGTGCTCACACTTATTTTATTCTTTGATGCAACCTATGGCTTATACTTGACTGTGCTCAGATATGGGCTACTTAAAGTTGTTTTGCAAATAAATTCTTAAATTAAAGCAGTAGTAATGTTTTATTTTTTTATGAATCCCATAAGTTTGATGCAGGAGAATAATGACTAATGGTGTTTTGAGGCAAATTAATCTATTTTGGTACATCATTTGATGGTCTTTTCTGATAATTAGGTTTTGAAATATGCATTTTTATAAGACAGTAGATAAAAACATTGCATTCATGTAAGGAATATTATTTTGCAGTTAAAATTAATGATTTAGACCTGTGTGTATCAACAGGCTAGATCTCAGAAATAGAATAGAGGGTGAGTAGCTCATAACAAAGGGAGGAGATTTAGTAGGTAGCAGCATTTCAATTCAAGCCTAGGAACAGAACTTCAGGGAAACCACTTAGAGGCCTAAGGGACACAGTAAATGCAGATTCATTTCATAGCTTGCTGACATAGTCTGCGACAGACCACAAGTCTTAAATGTGAAGAGTAATGCAGTTCCAGGTTCTGGTAATGATAATGCATTCCCAAGTGCTCTCGATTCATAGAATTGTATGTGAAACAGATCTTCAATTTGACAGATTTAGGCTTAAAAACCATCCCCAATTTAGACAGCCATGGAGACAGAGCCTGCTGGACCTTGAGAAAAGAATCTGAGAATAGTGGGTCCTGTTCTCTGACTTGAGTAGCTGCAGGGATTTAATGAGATTTTCTTCCCCCAACAAGTGGAAAATTGAACAACATTGTCAAAATATAATGATTTCTTTACCCTGAAACTGATCAAAGGAAATAAACAACTCTGTTTTGATTTTTCCTATAAAACATCCTGCCTGCCAAGAGGGTTTTAGTCCACTTTAGCAAATCTGCATATTTTGGTCAATCATCAAATATCAACATATTGAGAGTTTCATATTTCCTGCTCTCCTTTTCAGAACAATCATTTTTCAACAGATTGCATAGTTTTAAAACACATATGTCAATGATTCCTGCAAAGATATTTTAAATTCCATCATTTTAGCTATATACCCTGATCTCCATTACTGGACATTTCTACCTGAATATAGTAAGAGGACTTTCAAATAATATTCAAATAGCACATTCATTATCCTCAGTCACATACATAATTACTTTCCTCTTGCTTGTCATATTCAGTTCACTGACTCCATCATATAGAGGTGCAAGTTTGGGGTCATCTTGGAATCTTCAGTTGCTCTCATTCAATACAATCAATCTGCATTTCCACAGTTTCCAATACTTGCTGCCTTGCTAAAGTCCAGGCACTGATTTTATGTTACCTGAACAATTGTGAATCCTTCTTATTTCTTTCTCTTCGCCGCCTTAATTCATCAAAACATTTAATAAGTTTTATCTATTCAGTGAAGCTTTTAACTATTTTATTTTGTATTCTATACATTAAGACCTTGTCTCTGGGTTACACATCATCATTTATTCATTTATTTTTAATCTGCTCATTTTGATACAGAGAAAACATAGGACATGATGGTCATCTTTGGTTCCATAAAATCTAATATAGTACCTGTCTTGTAAGACGTGGATATGTGGTGCAGCCATTTCTGCCTAACTATCTATTCTAATGTTTTTTTAATAGCTGTTTATTTTTCATTTAACCAACTATTTAATACAATGGCTTTTTCTCCATAATGTATTTTGAATTATTTCATTGTTTTTATTTGAATAAAACAAATCCATCTGTATCAGAATTAAAAAGAAGAAATCTTAGTAAAATATACTGAATACATTAGAAATAATATATATATTTTTCTAATGTATTACACTATGAGTCTTTATATATATATAAATAAAGATATATATATATATATATAAAGACTCATAGTGTAAACTGGACTCAAGACTATATATATATAAAGACTCATAGTGTAAACTGGACTCAAGAGGAAATTTTGGAAAAGTAAGACATTCAAAGAGGTGGGGTGGGGTAGAGTTGGTCTAGCCTATTTATGTTAACTTTATGTTATTTAAGTTAACTTCTATTTATGTTAACTTCCAGACTGGAAGTAGCTGCTGCAATTTCAGATGTCACATCCCAGATGTGACTCCTTATGGAAACTTACAAAAACCATGAATTTCTATGACTCTCTGAGGAGTAAGGAAGCATTTTTAATAAAGACCTGAGCTAATTTTCTCTTATTCTTACTAGTCCTTATTTGTTTGTTTGTTTATTATCTTTTGGTACAGAGAATTTAACCCAGGGAAGCTTTGCAACTAAGCTGCATCTCTAGTCCTTTTTCTTTTCCATTTTGATACAGGGCCTCACTAAGTCATTTAGGGCCTTGTTAAGTTGCTGAAGCTGGCCTTGAATTTGTGATACTCCTACATCCCTCGGCTTTGGGATTATGAGCATGAACAGTCATGGCAGGCCCTTATTTACTTATTTGCCCATTCTTAAATTTATTATTGTTAAAAAGATTACCATATTTACTTTACAAGAATCATAGTCTAACTCTTGGGTCTTGAGATGAAGTACAATCTCCTGGATTATACGGAAATAGCTGAACAAAACTGAATTTCTATCAGTAAATAAAATATTGGAAATGGATGAAAGGAAAAAAAAAGGTGCTTACCATACCCTTGGATTAATTAGGCCCTGAGTTTAAACATAGCCATGGCTGCATGTATATTCTGGGGTCTGCATTTGTTTTTGTTTCTGATAGAAAATCTACTGTATAAAGTAGATTTATATAGGAGTAGTTACATATACACTATATTAACTCTTTCCTTCATTATATTTGCCTCTAAATTCAATCCTGTTTTATCTTCCATTTTCCCCATTATGTTATTGACTTTTAAGATTTCAGGATCAGTTGATTTTGCAAACCATATAGTATATAAAGGAAACATGAAAACAAAACACAGGCACTTGCTTTGGCTACTGTGTATTTTATTACATCTTATTTCATAATTCACTTTGATAGCCTAGTAATTCTTTTCTTTCTTTCTCAGGCTTGGTTTTGTAAGTGTCTTTCATTTTATGCAACTACAGTCTTTAGACTTGCCTCTCAGTGCATATATGGATTCAGTTTAGAAACTAAGAGCTTAAAGACACAGTAAATTTTTATAAAGGTATCCTAAAATTATTATATTGGTGCTAGTTTTCATGCTTGCCTATAGGGTACAGTTTAACTTTCTCCCAGAAGGTAAATTAGTAAAATAAAATTATTATACATAGCAATGAAATGATGTAGCAACAATTTGAGAGTGGTGTCTTAGTTAATTTTATACACGAGACACTGACATTGCATTTAAAAATTCAGCCTTATGAATGTAGTACCCAATTTCATTTCCATATTATTTCATTCTAAAAAGTAGAATTATTTCTTTTGTTGGCTAATTGGCAGAAAATTCCATTATAAATAAAATCATGTTTATTACTGCACAGTATTTGATAGCCATAATTGCTGTGTTAAAATTATTTGAAGATTAATTATAACATTATTTCAGTAGGAAAAAAATTTAGTGGATAATGTAGATTATTTTTGCTTTCCTAAGAAATTTTGTATTTAAATGAACTGTATTTCCACATATGCAATTTCAGCATATTATTGGCCCTATAAAATAAATGAAACCTAAATTACTGCATTTTGCAGAATAAGTACCTATAAAATAATATCTAGGGAATTTCATTTCTACATACCAAGCAAAATGTAATATTAGTAATACTGTAACTTACTAACAGTTGATTTTGCTGGAATGGACCAAGTTTCCATAAAAATGTTAAATCAGATATTTAAAGTAAAAAGAAGATGACATGAGAAAATCTTCACTGTTCTCCTAATTTTTTTTTTTCTCTTAACCAATGCTTATGTTTCTTCTAGTAAATTCAACCCCAGAGAGATCATGGCAGAATTTAAAATACCTCTTTTAGACATTGTGTTTATAACTGACTCTCTAGAAAGGTAAATTTTTATTTTAATCACTTCTATCCAACTTTAATACCACCTTGAAATACTACTTCTAAAAAAATAGCAATGTTGGCCAGTAAGAAATTCTTCTTTGTAATGTTAATTGTAAAAGAGAAGATTTCTCTAATGGGGAACTGAGTATTCCTGAGGAGGGTGGAGTGGCAGAATGACTCATCAAAGGTATCATCAGGGATAAAAAACAAAAAAACTGTGAAGTCACAAAGTTATTTTATCTGGAAATTCACATTTGCTTGTGTGTGTGTGTGTGTGTGTGTGTGTACAATCAAACACGCACATATTAATTTCTGAGCCTGAGTTTTTATGGATCAGAGAAACTCATGCTAGAATATATTAGGCAGTTCAATGAAATCAAATTACAACTTCCCATTTTAAAATTAAACAACAGCATAGAAAAAGTCAGCCAGGACCAGATGCAGATTAACATGATAGTTCCAAGTTGGAATGGGATTGGCTCTTGAATAAATGCAGTAGATGCAAAAGACATTCAGATAACCAAAAGAATGCAAGAGGATAGTACTGGTGTCAATAGTGGCATGGTTACTTATACCAGCAATCTGACCATGACAAAAATTAAAAGGATAGTGAAATGAAACTAAATGGGACAAAGGACTTCTCTTAAGAATTTAGAAAAGATTTACACATCCATTGATTTTGATTCTGCAATCTGTGTATGGGGTGAAGGTGGGAGTTCATAACCCACTTGAATCAAAGTGTGGAATATGATATGTCAAGAAATTTGTAATGTTTTGAACAACCAACAATAAAAAATTAAAAAAAAAAGAATTTAGAAAAGATAAATGAAGAATGTGACTTTTACCTTGGGGATGGAAGGAAAGTGAATAATGAATAGTTAAATACCTACAAATTGACCTGTCTTCATCACCCTCATGCTGAAATTCCAACTTTGTCAGAGCGGTCAGTTACCATAGGAACACATGGGCTGCTGGTGACAGAGAAACTTGCCAGAGGTCTGGAACAAAACAGGTCTGAAGGGGCAGCATGCTGGTTGGGGGAAAAGCTTGCTGGAGAGTGTGACTGACAGTCTGGAGTTGAATCACAGGAAGGACTCCTAAGATGGTGTAGAAATATAGGTAATGATGCTGTTGAGTTGAAGCTGGTTTACAAGAAGAGTTACTAGGAACTGGAGTATAGTTCAGTGGTAGAGCTCTTCCCCAGCATGTGTGAGGCCATGGGTTTGACCTTCAGCAACAAAATTAACAAGTAAATAAATGCATCAGTATATAAATAAATAAAAGGAAGAGCTATTAGGTGACTGAGAAACTCACTAACAGTTTGCAGTTGGCCCACGTGAGTAATTCACTAGGTATAAAAAAAGTTCCAAATTATGCAGGTGGGTTCTAGTTGATTCAAAGGAATGATCCTCTGAGTAGGCCAGGAAATTCACGGAATAGGGTGGTATCAGTCTTCTGGGACCACTTAGATGAGTCCTACTGGCCTCCTGTAAACATCACTTTGCAGCCAGGCTGAAAAAGAAGCAGTGCCTCAGACCAGGATAAGTTCTCTTCCCACTGTCACCTTGCAGCATGACTGTATCCACCCTTGACAGAGCCAGAGCGTCTGTTGCACTATCTGGCAAAGAAGGCAAGTTTAGAGAACACAGTATCAGTATCACAATCAAGGGGAAAGAAAAATGAATTTGATCTGAGTGGTAATAAATTGATAGTTGTTACAGTTTCTACTAAGACAGCCCTGCTATTGTGCTTTGGAGTCTTCAGGACTCCCCCTATTCCTGGACTCTCATCCCTGTTCAACCTGAGCCATTTGATTATGACTGATACTGAATATGACTGTTCATTTCACTGATAACTGATGTGAATACAAAACTCAGCAGCACAGCAGTGTGCTGGGATTTCCTACTTTGAGGGCAAATTTTGAAGAAGAGAGTTGGAAAATAAACTATTATTCTATGTCTTCCTCTCAAGTTTTATTCAAAAACTACTATGTCATTATAGAAAGGAAGAGAGCTTGGTAAAAAGTTAACGTGCATTTTCTTTCTATTATACTTTGCCATGTTTTATTTTAGTATTTCACCTTCACTGCCTGGGCCTCTTAAGCATCAGTACATTAATTGTAAAGCCTAGTTTTGGTTTTGTTTGTTTTTAGACTTTTTGGATCAAAGAGTAATTTCTACGTAACAGAGTACATAGAAATTCTATGTAACAGGTACATTGGATGGCATTTTGAATTTGAATTATCAATTTGCTTGAAGACAATAGGAGCTTCATTGTTCTTGGTAAATGAGGTAGTAATTACTCTTGACAAGAAGTGTAATGGCACTTTTAAAAGCTTATACTTGTGATTAGTTGGACCAGAAACATGTAGATTTTTAAGTTATTAAGAGAGCTAGCAGTCATAACATTTAATATGGAGAGGAAGAATGAAGATTATGGACTAGGTTTTCCTGTTTCCACACTATTTTAGACACTAAAGTTAAAAAAAATACAACATAGATTTTGATGCCAGGGTAGCTAAAAGGTCTCTATAGTCTTTTAGTTCATATGGTACCTTAAGAAGTTAGGGTTGATAAATTTTGTTTGAAGTCAAATTCATCTTATAGATGATTAATTTTTTCATGGATCTAATGAATGAAAATTTATATAAATATGTTTATACAATCTACATAAATAGATACTAAACACATGTATACACATGTAAATATAATACAAAAACATATACATACACACATACACACATACACATACACTGTGCCTACATATTAAACTATTGACTTACCAGCTAATGGTATCATTATCTATGTTTTTCATGTGTAGATTAAGCATACAGTGATAGGATGAGTGACATGAAGACCACATAATGCCTGCCACCCTGCCACAATATCTGTATGATTATAAAATAAGAAGAAAAACTTTGTTTTTTTAGTGAATTAAAAAATTAGAGTTGCCATCAAATATTTGAAAGATTCAGAATGGTTGTATACTTTCAATTCATCTCTCAGGACTCATCATAGAACAAATAGATCATACTGTTAACTCAAGAAAGTAGCCTTTATTGAAGTTATTCTATGAAATATGCTGCACAGTATCACTGTTGTTATCATTTAGGTTGGGCCTTTTCTTTGAAATCTACCCTAAGCCCTTTCACCTTGTTAATCTAGTGTGATAGTACATTTTTACTCTGATGCTTACATGTTTGTAATATCACCTATAATAATTTTATTACTATTATCTAAAGCATTATCTGCAAATAACTTGGTCATGAACACTTTCAGAAAAGCATCATTTGGTTCTCTACTGATGGGATATTTGAAACCAAGCCTTGAGTAGATGCCAAAGAAATGTGCAAAGACTTGACAAGTGGCTTAGTCCCCTTTTTTTACCTTTGTTTATGTTATCCCTGAATATACACAAAGATTTCCTAATGACTATTATAGTTAATTTATGTGTTGAAGCGATGCCCAGGTAGTTGGTAAAAATTTTATCTGTTTGAATTTGTGAGATGATGTTTCCAGAACAATGAGGGCCAAAAGCATTGAATTCATTGAGGCCTGAATACAACAAAGAGGAGGAAGTGTCCTTTTATTCTCTGAGTTTGAGCCACTGAACTATTTTTTCTTCTGCTGTCTCGGACATTAGCACACATAGGTCTCAAGCCTTAAATCTACCAGTTTCCTTGTTCTCCAGCTTGCAGAAGACTTTTTTGGCTTTCACAATTATGTAAGCCAGTCACACACACACACACACACACACACTTAAACACACACATTTACCCTATTGGTTCTCTTTCTCTGAGGAACCATAACTAATACAATGACTTAATGACCAAATAAAGGATTATGAAAGGAATTTAGTTCAAATCCATTTCATGAGTTGATGCCGTATTTGGCATTAACTGGAAATATGTTGTTGCTATATTATTGCCATGTCAGGATAGTTCCAAAGGAACTAAGGCAGAGAAAAATTCATATATATATATATATATATATATATATATATATATATATATATATATATATATATANTAAAACGTAATTTCAGAAATGGCAAAATGGGAAATGTGCATCTTAGTAAAAATATAAAATAATAACCTCACAATAATTCTCTTTGGCTTCATATATTCTCTGGAAACTAAAGAATTGCATGACAGAAGACAAGGCAGTGAATAAGAATGATCTTTAGATAATAAGTCTAGAAAAAAATAATTGGTTACTTGAGAAAATACATGAGCAGACATTAATCAAACCCACACAAAGAGAAATAGGATATGTCTACATAGACATATGTATATACACACACACACACACACACATACATACATACACACACACACACACACACACACACACACAGTAAAGCTAGTTGCCCATTGTTTGTGGAAGAAAAGTATCATGGAACATACTTGTGTATCTGGTTTCTCTCCTCTATTACCTAAGTTGTTTTACAGTAACAGGGACAGAGTGACAAGGTGGAGGACTGTACATTTTTCTAGCCAAGCCCACTCATTTTTATCAAGTCAGCTAGCTCTTGAGACTCCTGAATTCCCATCCTGCCAGCAGGAAAGAAAGAAGCAGAGCCCTTGATGTGGTGTGGGGAAACTTTGGTTTCTCTTTCCTATAGATTTTAGTTCTGTCAGTGGATATCCTAGCTGCCAGGAAGAAGACTTCTTCCCGGGTCATGATGCTGAGCTAGAATCTTCAACAAACACATGCTTACAGTCCTTCTCTGCCAGCTGAAATGTTAGACGAAGGTGAAGAAAATCTAGATTGGGTGGTATCATGTTGAAGCAAGTTGTAGTTGTGGAGATTAAAGCTTTTATTTCATTATATTTCATTTTGTTTTTTAAAATAATATTCTTTCTTAAGGGATCTCTACACAGATTTTGCTTGATTTACCTGTACTTCCACAACTGGTAAAGGAGTGTTTGATAAAAGTGTATCCCATTTTTCTATGAAATATCTTTGTTACAGTAGTGGGACACAATCACATTGGGAATGCCACAAAGAATGGAGTGTATCAGACACATCTGTGCTGTGTCATATTTTCCAAACCTGACCTGACCCCTGGCCACTTGCTCAATCCCAGTATTTCCTATCAGAACCAATTTTATAAATTCTTTCAAGGATTTTTTAATGGTCCATAAGACCAATACCTAGAAACTATGATTCTTTAATTAATTACACACACACACACACACACACACACACCATTATTCTTTCAAGGTAGGGGAACAAGATACCTGAGCACTTGCCAAAGAGACTAGACAAAATTCCTAAGAGTGTGAAAAGTTAACTCTTTATAATTTCAACTTTGATCAAGGGTTGGGGGTTGGGGAACTGGTAACAGCAGGGTGTCAGCAAAGAATTTCTCTCTCCTTTTTTCCTCCCGCAGACTATTACAAGTCTCAATAGAGCCTTCCCAAGGCCATCTCACATGGCTCATTTATTGATAGTTGCTCTTCACAAAAGAATAGCCAGCTTAGTAGCATCTTACCATATATTTTCTGTTCATTATTACTTGTCATATAACAGTGTCTCTCCATTTTCACTACCCTAATATTGCACACAATTAGATACATCCAGTTAAAGTTTTTCTCAGTTCTATTTTCTAGAGAGCTTGGTCTAAGACATAAGAAAATAGACTTGAATATAAATATTCTCAATATATAAATTTCATTTGGATGTTCATCATAACAATTTCTATATAAGGTCTTCTAATAGAGGTATCTTGAAATACATAATTAGCATGAATTATATATTTTAAATTTCAGAATAAATTAGCAACATTCCTACTTTTGAGGATCTAAAAGAAAACAGGGCAAATTAGAGAACTAGATCAGTGAAGTTAGTATTAAGATTAATTATCATTAAAGTAATTGTTAAAACCAAGTTTTTGGCAAACTGTCTTACATTTGTAATTGAACAAACATTTTCTTTACGAACTATAACAAATATAATATTTTATAACTAGCATTCTTTATTTTCACTGAAGATTACAAGTTGAGTCCTTGCAGCTATCACATTCATTTTTCAATATTAAAAGAAAATTCTACATGTTCCTTAAATTATTAACAAAGAATCCAATTTTATGAAATACACATAGAGGATAAGTGTAGATTGAACTTAAATTGAATGGTAGCTAGGCTGCAAGTATTCATCAATATTTTATCTATCAAAAAATTGGCATTTTCATTTTTAAGACAGACTTTGGTTTTACCTTGAATCTAACTATTCAACTTATCACTGGGAAGAGTGTATCTCTTTAAAACACTTTATAATAAACCACCCTGGTTTAATACATTATATTACCATGGTTTCATTTATTTAGAAAATATGCTTTATTATCTTATAACATTCACACACACACATACATACACATACACACACACACACATAAACACACACACACACACCATGAATGTATGCAAATAGACTCCAGATGGCCTTTAGTACTTGTGACCTTCAGATGAGTAGTCACTCTAGTAATGCCACACAGCTCTTAAAAAGCCATTGTCAATCATTTTCCACACTACACTACCCTAATCTTGAATTAGAGAAAAAAGAAAAAAAAAAGAATGTAATTCTCTGTTCTTAACCTTCATACGTGCTTTGCACTTCTGTAAGAAAACGTGCTCTGAAATATATTTGTCATTATCACTATTATTATTATTCAAAACCGATGTGACTGACAGGACCATTTCCCAAGTTATTTTTTCTTTCAATCACAAATTCTTATTCTTGACCCAAAGGCAACCATGTTATGCAAAGTGAAATAGTTGAAAAGGGAAGAGTACATCTTTTTTAATATAATAACTTTCCCAGTATAACATCTCAGAGTGCTATTGCCTTTTTGCTATGGAAGGTGCCTCTAAGGGGATTATGAGTTATTACATTTATTTAAAGAGGGAATAAGAACTGGAAATGCTTTCCTGAACTTGTTATGAGACTTCTCGGACAAGGATGACACAGATGTATTTATATTCAGAAGAGTGGTATTTCATTATAACAAAAGAATGGGTTAAAAAATACCTTTGCTAGCAATACTGTTGAATTCAGTTTTAATGCAACCTGAATTATATTGAATAATAAAATCCTAAAATAACAGCACCACAGTATTGAAAAGTTATTTACACATCTATTATCTCCCCACTTGATCAGTCATTCAGCCTTTGCTTTCACTTTTCCAGCAATAGTGAGCTTATAGCTTGATCATGAAAAACACTCTTTTTAGAAATTCTATACAGGGATTTGCCTCTGTAAAGAAAAATGAAAACACTTAGAAATCACTAATATAAATATGATCATGTCTCATTAATTTCAACTCAACTAGAGGAAGAATCATAATAATCTGAAATGTAGATTATCTTTAAAAATAAAGTTTCAGTCATTCCCAGGGCATCCAGCATCCATTTAAATTTGATATACAAACACTGCCAAGTAGCAATCCTGACAAAGACACAAATCATGCTCATTTTTAATAATAATGTGCATGCAAATGGTTGCCTTTAATGTAATTGAAATAATACTCTTTCCTTAAGTAGAAATTTACTCCATCATATTTTGTTTACGTCATTAATTTACTCACCAGATAATTTTTTTAAACAAATAAAGATAAAATCTAAAACAGCATAGAGTTTAAAGTTTGACATAATACACAACTAAAAAATTATTAATGTTTATTTGAGGATTTTAAGTTCTAATATTGTTTAAATTTATTCTTATGCTTGCTTTAAGCATGATTTGCATATATTTGAAAGGCTTATTTTATGAACTTAGGAAAACATTAAAAGAATTTTGTAAAAATTTTCTTTTATTGAAATGTGAAATTCAGGGACTAGATACTTGAAAGTTCCATTCCCTCAAAAAAAAAAAAAAAAAAGACACTTTGATATATTTTAAATTACCAAGAAATTAAATGTTATTATCATTTGCTTATTTATTATAATGTATAAAACTCATTTATTTATATTATGATTTTAGCAGTTATTATTTAACAACAATTTTTTTTGATAAAATATTTTTTATTAAAGACTAATGTTGCTTTTTTTTTTTTAAGATATCAGGGATTGAACTCAGGGCATTCAATCACTGAGCCGTGTCTTTAGCCTTATTTTGTATTTTATTTAGAGACAGGGTCTCACTGAGTTGCTTAGTGCCTCCCTTTTGCTGATGCTGGCTTTGAACTCAGGATCCTCCTGCCTTAGCCTCCCAAGCCTCTGGGATTACAGGTGTGCACCACTGCACCCAGCTAATCTTGCATGTTCTTTTTACGTTATTTTTTAGGTTGTCTGTTATAAAATAATGTGTGTGTGTGTGTGTGTGTATAAAGTTAAATATCTTCAGTTCTTTTTTTCTCGGAAAAGAATTTAAAAATATTTGCCTCTTATTGTACCCAACTTTATGTAATTAGTTTGTTTACTTAATGAAATATGAATAGTTTTAAGGCCTCAAATTAACTGTCTGATATTAATTGATTAAAGATAAGATAACATATTATCTACTTTGAGACTAGGATTTTTGATATGAGGTTTATTGCAAAGATCTTCCCTGGACTTATTAATATACAAAATTATTTTCTTATAGAAAAATTCTAGAAACAAAATTGTATACACTGAAATTTATCATATGTTTGTATAGGAAACACTAATGATTTTAACATAGACGTGGTAGATACCACCTTTTCTGAATAATCTTTCTAAAATAATTCTTGACAAATTTGTTGTACAACTGTATCTGGCATAAAAGTTTCATTTGTTTGAATAAAAATAATTTTAGAATTTCTGCATCCCTGTTGATTATTTATATCAAATCATTTGTGATTCTTCTATCATTTCCTTGTTACATTTTTATTGTCCACTATATTTATAATAAGTAAGTTAGTTTTCAGATGTTAATGTATTTCTTTATTAAATATTATACATATTTTCCACATTTTTACAAAATTTTTATTTTTTTTCAGTTTACAAGGTACATTTATTTTTCCTCTGTATCTCTTTTTTCTTTATTTTTTTGGGGGTGGAGGACCAGGGATTGAACTCAGTGGCATTTAACAACTGAGCCACATCCCCAGACATTTTAATTTGTTTTGTTGTTGTTGTTGTTTGTTTGTTTGTTTTTATTTTGATACAGGGTCTGAGTTGCTGAGGCTGTCCTGGAATGTGTGATCCTCCTGCCTCAGCATCCTCAGCCACTTCTGTGTCCTTTGTATCTTTCATAATTTGATAGCTATTTTCCTTTTAGTGCTGAATAAATATCCCATTATGTGGATGTACCAATTTATCCATGCACCTACTGAAGGACATTTTGGTTGTCTCTAATTTTTTGCAATTATAAATAAAGTTGTTATAAACATCTATTTTCCATTTTTGTGTGACCACAGTTTTCAATTCACTTTGGTAAATACCAGTACTCGAATTTACAATGGATTTCTATCCTGATAAATCCATCATAAGTTAATAACATCACATCAGAAAAGATTGTCATATACCTATCTTACCATACATCCATAGCTTACTAACAGAGTACACTATCAGGCTTTGGTTTTGTACATTTGTCAGCATGGCAAACTAGGAGCTGTGGCTCACACTACTGCCCACCTTCATGAAAGAGTATCACTCCACTTGCTGCTTGCCCAGGAAAAGATCACAATGCAAAATTTGAAATTTGTTTTCTATTGAATATATATCACTTTTGCACCATGATAAAGTTGAAAAATCATGAGGCAAACCATTTCACATTGGGAACCATTTGTAGTAAGGAAAGTAATAGCTGGATCATAAGGTAATGGTATGTTTAATTTTACAAGAAACCTCCAAACTGTCTTTCAAAGTGTCATTTTACATTCTCACTACAAATAAATGAGAATTCTAGATTCAGGTCAGCATTTGGTGTTGCCATTGTTCTAGATTTGGACTATTCTGAAAAGCGCATAGTTACATCCCATTGTAATTTTCAATTCACTAATGAAATATGCTGTTGAACAACTTTTTATTGCTTACTTAGCATTTTCATATATTCTTTGGTGTGGGAGATGTTTCTTCTTTTTTTTTTTTTTTTTTTTTTTTTCCCACTAATTTTAACCTGGTTGTTTCTGAGTGTTGAGTTTAAGGGTTCTTTGTATATTTTGAGTATAACTACTTTGTAATATGTATCTTTTTCGAGTATTTTCTCCCAATATGTGGCTTATCTTCTCAGTTTTTTTGGTTGTATCTTTTGCAGAGAATTTTTTTTTAAATTAAAACAAAGCCCAGCTAATCAGTTGTTTGTTTCATAAACTGTGCCCTTGATGTTTTCTCTAAAAAGTAATTGTCGTACCCAAGGTCATCTAGATTGCCTCCTATGTTATTTCCTAAAAGTGTTATTGTTTTGAATTTTAAATTTGGGTTCTATGATCCACTTTTTTAAAAATTTTTTATTGTTGGTTGTTCAAAACATTACATAGTTCTTGATATATCATATTTCACACTTTGATTCAAGTGGGTCTATGATCCACTTTTGAGTTAATTTTGTGACAGGTAAAATATTATGTCTAATTTTCTTTTTTATGTTTGCATGTGGATATCCAGTTCCTCTAGCACCGTTTGTTGAAAAGACTATCTTTGCTCTATTGTATCACATTTGTTCCTTTGTCAAAAATTAGTTGACCATATAGGACAATTCATCACATTGTTATGATGAGTCTTAAGTTAGTTAGAAGGCAAAGGAAGAAAGTTAGCAGTGGAAAAGTACTGAGTCAGAGTGAAAATATGTATTTTTCTCTTATCCAATAAAGAAAGCTCAGTAGGAGACACCTGAAGGTCTTATTCCAAGATATCAGACAGGAAATGAAAGGCACTGGGGCTAGGAATATAAATATGCAAAGTGTCTGACTGGCCAGAGGGACTTGAGTTCTGGATTACAGCTTCTTCGGAGTTGTGCCCTGGCTTGTCACCAAATCTAATGTGGAAAGAATCGCTTTCTCCTAGGGACCTCCAGGTAAAAACTTTGTAGATGCCCATTGGTGAGACTAAAATATAATGCATATTTATTTTTGGCCAGGAATGTACTTCTCAATGGCTTTTGTAGTTCCTGAAAGAAATCCTCTCATGTTTGTAAAGGTTCTGTGTTTGGGATTGAGTTCTCTGATAGCTTCTTGACTGTGGCATGCTTGGTGGCAAGGAAGTTTCTGTGTAAAGATACAGAATTCCTGGCTGCTGGGGAAACTTCTGTGCAGAGACACAGGATGCCTGGCTGCTGTAGCAATGTTCTTCATGAGGAGGCTGCCTGTTAGAGTCTTATCAGCCTCAACCTTGATCTCAGGCACACCGCTCCTGGGAATAAAGGAACACTCTTGTTAGAAAACCACAATGTTTCACTAAACCTAAACCTGTCCATATAACAGTAACTTTATACAGTGAGCTTTCTTGAGAGCTAAACAAAGATCCTAACATTGCACATTACAACTAAGTATGTAACTGAGCAATAAGCTACATAATGTTGTTAAGTCTGCAATCTGCCTAATAATACAATAAACAATATGTATTAATGATGACAATCACCTAAAGTAATCTATTTATATAAATAAAGCTGGCAGCTCTGCCATCCTGCCATTCTGTCATCTTTCCTCCCTCTACATCTTGTCTCCGTGTCTCTTTTTATTTTCTTTACACAATGCTTAAAACACTCCACTCTAACATGTCCATATCATCAATGTTCTGCACTGTACAATATCTGTAAACCTTGTTCCACTCACAAGTGTACTTTCTTTGTGGTGCCTTGTCTTGCATATTTGCAACAAAGGTGTCAACAAAGACAGGGACAATTATCCATTACTTTTGGTTGCTATCTTTTCATTTCCCCTTTCAAAGATGAATGCTCCATTCAAGGTTTCCCCCTCTTATTTGTTAAACCGCTTTAGCATCTTTGAACTCTTTCCTTATCTCAGTGGGAATGACATGAGCTTGGATTCTCTCATTCTCCCTCTTCAGGCATTTGAAAATTATTCTGAGGCAGAGAGCCAGAATGCAGATGGGGCTCACTTTGTGTGTTTTACTTGTCTCAAGGATTGTAGTCCTATGCCATCTATCATTCAATACCTGGAAAAAGTACATGCATGCATTTTTCTCTAGTTTTATGGTTCTTTAACAGAAGCAGAGAACTACTACCAGTAATTCATCATTTATTAATGATAGAAGTCTTTCTGTGCTGCAATTATATTTTTGCACTGCAATTAACTTATATTTAGTCAAAAAATGTGCTATGAAAATCAAAGGAAAAAGTAACTTTGTAGTAGATATATTTTTGGAAATATTGTTATATATTCCCTAGAAATTATTTAAAATATTTAAAACAAGTAATCAAAGAATACATATGTAACACAAAAGCCTAAAATAGGAATTATTTATTTATTTATTTATTTATTTATTTTTGGATTACAGGAGGTGATTTTACTGTTGGAAGTGATAAATAAGAAGGTGTACTTCATTGATGTATGCTTTCAAATTAACTTTATGTATTTATTTGGTCCTGATAAGTCCAAAATTGTTACTCCAATATATAAAACTCTATATCTGGTTTTTTTTGTGCATCTTGGTGCTAAAATTAAGAAAAAAAAAGAATTAAAAGAAAAGTATTGCTGTAAATTAAAGTTTTGTGTCTCCCCAAAATTCATATGTGAAATCCTAATGCCCAAATGGCTATTAGTATATGAGACCTCCAGGAGGTAATAGGTCATGAGGTGGAGTCACCATGAATGGGATTAACACCCTTAACAGACACCAGGGCTTGCTTCTTTCTGCTCTCTGCCATGTGAGAATACAATGACATGATGGCCATATGCTACCAGGAAGAAGGCCTTCACCAGACAGCGGTTCTGTTGACAATTTGTTATTTGACTTCACAAACTCCATAACTATGAAAAGTAAATGTTTGTTATTTAAGCTTCCCAGCCTAGAATAGTCTGTTACAGCAGATGGATTTGTCTAAAACAAGTAGCATCTACAATAACTTAAATTTATTGAAATCAGATACGGTTTTTTTTTAATATTTTTTTTTTAAAATCTCATTTAATAATCCTCGCAAGAGTTTCAAGAAAATAAAAGATTAAAAAATAAATATGAACATAAGTGTTGTCAAAGATATGGACTGTTACTTTCATCTGCTGCTAGTAAAGATGCAAAATGGTTTAGTCTATTTGGAAAACAGGTTGGCAGTTTCTTTTTTTTTTTATTTTTTTATTTTTTAATTTTTTTTATTTTTTATTGTGGGTTGTTCAAAACATTACAAATTTCTTGACATATCATATTCCACACTTTGATTCAAGTGGGTTATGAACTCCCACCTTCACCCCATACACAGATTGCAGAATCACATCAGTTACACATCCATTGATTTACATATTGCCATACTAGTGTCTGTTGTGCTCCGCTGCCTTTCCCATCCTCC
>NW_026000019.1:874262-894827 GCF_001458135.2 Marmota marmota marmota
AAGAAAAAATTATATATATATATATATATATATATATATATATGTTATAACTGTTAAGCCAATTATCTTGCATTTTACAAAAACAGAAGTCAGAAACAAAAGCTAAAATATTTTGTGGCTGTGTGTTTCTTTCTTTTATGTTTAGGTTATTAAGTGGAAAAATCTTTCAGGGCATCTCTTTGGTTTGTTTACAGTCTATAATTTAAATTATGCTGGTTAAGTCCAACATATGGTTGGTTGTTATCAATTTTGAGAGAGAATTCTAGGAACTTCAGTTATAACCACTGTAGTGTAACTTTATGAAATCATAAAGGAATGAATAAAATTGTTAAATGACAGATTACACAAGAAGAGTGGAGAATTTTGGGACACATACATATTTTGGGAAGTGCAAATAAGTGCTGCCAGAAAGGAAAATATAAAAGGAAGGTTTGCAGAAGTTGGAGAGAAACTATGTATGTGCACTCTTGGAAAAGATAAGTGAAGACAATGATAGTATAAAGAGAGTGAGAAAGGGGGACAGCCACAAAGGCCACCAGTTAGATAAATATAAAAATGTTGGGTATGAAATTTAGGTAATCACTAATGACTAATGAAGGAGAAAATTTAATGACAGGATAGATATTAAATCCCTTTTGCTAACTATTGTGGAATATCTCGAAAGCCATTAAAATACGATAATGTTGAACAATATTAATGCACACAGGTTTCATCTATAATAAAATTTCCATGATTATCTTTCTGTCTCTGAACATTTAAAACCATTATAGAATAAAATGTAATAATTTTACTATTAAAGGGTGAAAAAGATTCGGCTGCTGTGTGAACTATAAACAATAAAAAATGGATACGCTCACATGGTTGACTTTGCTTTCATGGGGAAAGAACTTTCTAAGTCTTTTACCCTTTTTTGCTCTCCACATAAAGTAGCACCTGACTGCAATGAAGCCAATCACCTTGTCTTGTTCATGGTTATGCTGGCTTCACATCCTTTCCAAAAATAAGTTTTAAGTTCTGCTCTTTCTGCTGACATTTTCATACACTGCCATCCTATAGCAGATGGCTGAGGATTCTAATCAAGAGATTTTGTACAAATCAACAAAAATTGTTGGCCAGAATCTATAGTTATTGAGAAAAAAAAAGTCCAGAACCATATGTTCCAGTATCCTGCATGCTACTCTGATAGGAAGTTTGCATATCATTTAATCATCCTGTTCCATATTTCAGTGAAATCCTTACTGTGTCCGCAGCTCTGTGCTTAACGTTGCTAAAGTTGGTTCTCCCTTGCATTAAAGAACTGCATAGATTTTTAAATAGAATATTTTTATCTCTTCCTTCCAACTATGGCTCAATATGCCCTTAAGGAAGGGACATGTGCACATTGTTTTCAAGTTTTATTCAGTTTATGGATTTAAGGTAAATGAATGCCAAGATGCATTACTGCCAAAGCACAAAATACAATATATTGTTTTTAAAAGCAAAAGCATGACAATATGGGATGCAGATCAAACTCCAAAGTAAGCTGAACTTTAGACAATACAGTTTTTCTTGTAATCAAGATTGTGGCCTGAACATGTATATAATAAGTAGGACTCAAATGGTAGCTTTAAATAAGTCTGACATTCTGAGCAATAGATTTAAAAGGAGCTAAAGCACGTACCTATTATAGCTTAATTTGCATGTGAAGTTATGTATCAGCTGTATTGCAATGAGACAGGGTTATTATACAGCAAATTATATGTGATATTTTATGTCTGCTTAAATAGCTCCAACACTTTTATTTTAAAAAATGACCTTACATAGAAGTCAATTTCAAAGCATTTATATGCAAAGATTTGCATTTTAACCTGTTTTCCTCCTACATATTATAAGAAACACCAATTATCTTCATAGAATCAACTTACACATAAATTTCCATCTATATATAATTTAAATCTATAATTCCAATATATTCCTAGAAGTTGCATTATAATTTAGTTTCTGTAAAGTAGATGATGCTTTCCCATAAAGGCAATTATAAAATTGCAGGTGTCTGCATTCCTTACAAAAGTCTCTATATAAAATTATAAATTAGATCAATACCATGCTCTTACAGCAAAGATACAATAACTGTAGCTTTTGCAAGTATCTGATATAGTGATATTTGGTATAAATTCCATGAAATGTTCACGTTCATCTTATAAACTTTCTACAGGGCTTCCAGTACACTTAATATGTGTATAATAGAAAAAAGTACAATGTACTTTTGTCATAGTTTGATTGATTAGAGAATTGTTTATGTCAGCTTTTTCACTCCTGTGACAAAAAAAAAAAAAAAACTGACAAGAACAATTTTAGAGGAGGAAACCTCATTTGGGGGCTCATGTCTCAAAGGTTTCAATCCTTCAAAGGCTGGCTTTATTCCTCAGGGCTCCAGGTGAGGTAGAACATCTTGGTGGAAGGATGTGGCAGAGAAAAGCATCTAGGAACATGGCACCAGGAAGCATAGAGAGGGACACTCCCCTCACTAAGGACAAACATATACCCCACCTCCTCCAGCCACATCTTGCCTGTCCACCTCTATACTTTCTTGTATGTCTCACACATGAGCTTTTGGGGGAACATCTCATATCTAAACCATGACAGGAATGCAGATGGGATCAATACCATGCTCTTATAGTAAAGATTCAAAGATATCGTTAAGGTTAATATCAATAAATCTTATAAACCTTATGAGTTATTGATAAATATTAATGATTTTGCTTTTTAAGTATAATGGTTTTGTTTTCCCATATAAGCCTTTATGAAAGTATTTGTTTGCCTACATAATGGTACATGTTGTTCAAGGAAGTTTGAACTGATTCTTGCATTCCTGTAAGTAAATTTTCTTCTACCTGTCAGAAGCATTTGCAGTCTTTCAGCTGATCTTAAATTTGCTTCAAAGTTCTCTAGGTAGCAGGGCAGGTGTGGTGATGTACAACTGTAATCCCAGCAGCTTGGGAGGCTGAGGCAGGAGGATCCAAGTTCAAAGTCAGCCTCAGCAATTTATTGAGGGTCTAAACAATTTAGAGAAACTCTATCTCTAAATAAATAAATAGATAGATAGATAGATAGATAGATAGATAGATAAACAAATAAGTAAATGCCTGGAGATGTGGGTCTGTGGGTTCAACCCCTGGTACCATAAAAAATAAAACAACAAAAACACAAAATTCTCCAGATATATCTAACAAATATTTTGTAATTGATTATAACAGATTTACTTCCCCACCCTACAAATATTTGCATGTACAAATATTTCCAACCTATTTTGCTTGAAATGCACAATCTTGATTGAGTTAAAATTTCTGTTAAGTTTAATACCAAAACAAAGACCAGAACTCATAAATCTTATAGGTACAAATACTACTAAGAAGATTGTTACTTTTATATATTTTTTTTACTTACTTCTAAGGATTGAAACCTTTGAAACAGGAGCCCGCAAATAAAGTTTTCCTCCTCTAAAATTGTTCTTTCCAGGTTTTTCTTTTTATTCGCAGCAGTGCAAAACTCATAAGCATATTATTAGGTTGTTCAGAAATTTTTCTGTTTCAATCTGTTTGTGTCTCACTCAAAAGCTTTGTGTTATATTTTCATACACTCTTATCATGTATGGCTAGAAAAAAACTCAGAATATTTTGACATATGCTGATTAAGCCTCAGTAAAGAAGAGGAAAAAAGTCAAGAAAATGAATTGCATATTTGAAGTATTATTTTCTTATTGGCTGAAATCCATTTTCTCTTTCACTGTTACCTTATGGAGTGTTGTGACATTAGGAGAAAGATTTAAATTACATGTATTCATATCCTCCCTTCTAATACAGAAGAAGAGATTATCTTGCAGGTCTATTATTTATACCAACTTTTCCAGAGTTCAATTATCTGTAGATTAAGTATGATAATAATAACTCTCCCACAGGAATGTGCTGTCTGTTTGTCTTCTCTCTCTGTCTTTCTCTCTTTATATGCACACACACAAACACACACACACACACACACACACACACACACATATATATACACACACACACACACACACACATATACAGTAATATCTTTGAGTCTATTAAATGGTATACATGTAATGCTGGGGAAGTAAAACAATGAATTAGAAGATAACCCTGAAAAATGGATACAATGTACCACAGGTAAATAAATAGAAGGAAATAAATATCAAAAAATAGGTAATGGTGAAGAAAATGCCACATACTGTTAAAATAGTATCCCAAAGGAGAAAAAGAGAAACGAAAATTATTTCAAGAGATAATAATAAATTTTCCAACATAAAATAAATTAATTAATTTCAGAAAAAAATTAATTATAAAATATCAACATCTGGGCATTATACTTTGCATATATAACCACAGACAGAAAGAGTAAACTGAAATCCACAAGAAAGACAAATTAGCTACAGATAAATGACAATTTAACTGAGCAAGCTAATCCATACTAACAACAGAAGCCAGAAGGCTTTGGCACTCTGTTGTTACAGAGCTGAGGAAAATACATATCTGAGCATGTTTAATCTGAGAGTGTGAAAAAAATAATTTTTGTATTTACAAAACCTTAGAGATTAGCACCACTAGAACTTCACTAAACACATTTCTAATTGTTAAATTTTATGCATTAGGATGGAGGAAAATATCCCTAAAAGGTAAGTTGGAGATTCAAGGCAGAAAATTGAGCAAAGAATTGGTAAATAAATAGGTTAATTTAGTAACATCTCTTTGTATAGAATGCTATTAAGTTCTGTTGCACTGGGGAGAAAATAAGACATTAGAAACAGGCAATACAGTCTTTGTTTTTTAAGTTCTCATACCACAATGGAAGAGGATATTAATTCCCTATTTTTTTTTAGCCTAAATGTTTTGGCAAAATCTTAGGAGGAAACAGCATAATGATATAAAAAAACATGTATAAATCTCAATCTTGTAGAAGAAATAAAATAGCCTAAGAAAATACAAAGGAGAAAAAACATAATTAAGAGAAAGAGCAAGCTACGTAAAAATGATAAATAGTTATAGAAAAATGATATTGAACTCCTGTCTTAAAATATACATAAAAATATTTCCAAAATATACTGGTTGTTGTGGTTTGGATATGAGGTGTTTCCCAAAGGCTCCTGTGTTAATACAAGGAGAAATGCTCCCTGGAGTGTGAGCTTGGAGTGTGAGCACTATAACCTATCCAATCCATTCTAGTTGAGGCTGGGTGGTAACTATTGGTAAGAGAGGTCATGTTTGGAGGAGATGGGTCACTGGGGATGTGCCCAGGAAGGGTTTTTAATCTTCCCGTGGTCCCTTTCTCCCAGACCCTGCTTCCTAGCTGCTGTGAATGAAACAGCTTTCCTCCAACCCGTCCTTTACCTTGATATGCTACTTCACTTGACCCAGAACAGTGGATTCCGTGGACCGGAGACTAATCCTCTGAAGCCATGAGCCAAAGTAAAATTTTCTTTTAAGTTCTTCCTGTCAGATTAATTAGGTCACAACAAGGAAAACCTGTATACCCTGACCAACTGAAGAGTAACTTTACATCATCTTTAGAATGAGGTGGCAATAGAATACAATATAAGAAAATACCTTTATATTCTTGACACTCAGGTGCTTATCTGTCCACAAACTTCAATTTAAAAAATGAATACAGAAATATCAAAAAGTACTCACATAAAGGAGTAGTAAAATTATAGAAAAGAATTTAGCATTATCTGTCAAAGTTTCAGAGGCACTACCATTTAGCCCAGTTATTCTACTTCTCAGTTTATCTCCTAGGGAAATGTTCACAAATATACAAATAAGTACTGAAAGATAACTTCAAGTGAGTTCATGTCATTTTTCAACAACAAATTTTTCAACACTTCCTAAATGTCCAGCAACATTACAATTGATGCAACAGTACAAAGATATAATACCCATTTGTGAAAAATAATGGTGCCTAAAAAATGGATAAGGAATAAAAACACAAACAAACCCATGAATCAAGGTCCTAACCTGCATAGAAGAAGACATAAATAAGGATCTCAGAACACTGAAATAGTTTTCCATACATTAGTTGTCTTAGGAATCTCAGTATAACTATTTTGGAGGAATCCAAGTTTGTGAATTTTCAGTTAATGACAAATCTCACAATACATCCTTCAGAGTAGTGCCTCCTGCAAAAATTTCAAGATAGATATTATTACTCATGAAGTTGTCAAGCAATTATGTATCAAAGTTTTCTTGGAATAATTTTCCATAGATAGTAAATTATCCAAGAAATTTAATTGCAACCATCACTATTTTCCCAAGCTTTTTCTTATTATGTTTCTTATTATTTCTTAACCTCTCTCACTTACCTTACTCCTATAGCACAAAGCTACTGTGTACCCTAACCGGGCTAAGTTTTAGGAAAGGCATGTATTCTCTCAGTTGTTGACTTTGTCTCTATATTGCAGAGGATAACCCAGAAATTAGATGGTTCCTTTTCATTCTAAGCTTCCAGACTAGTGTTTGCCACCATCATTAACATACAGTATATACGGGAGGTGGGAGGAGGAGAAAAGCTTCTCTGTGAGGGTCACAGTGGCTTTGCAGACTTTGTAAGCACTCATTTCTTTTGTGGGGGAGGCTACCAGGGATTGAACTCAGGGTCACTCATCCTCATCACTATTTTGTATTTTATTTAGAGATAAGGTCTCATTGCGTTGCTTAATGCCTCCCTTTTGCTGAGGCTGGCTTTGAACTTCTGATCCTCCTGCCTCAGCCTCCAGAGTCGCTGGGATTACAGGCATGTGATACTGCAACCGGCTGCACTTTTAAATAAGTTGTTTTTATTGTAAATAGTCAAATTATTTTCATATAGTTATGAAGTACAAATATTGTAATGTTTTCATAATGCAATGCAAAATAATTGAACCTATAATTAACATATACCACCTAGAATACCAATTTTTATGGTAAAACACTTAAAATTTACACTTGGCTATTTTGTGGTGTACATTATGCTGTTATTAACTATGTTCACCACCCTGTGTAATAAGTCACAAGAAAAATATAGATGAGTTATTCCTCCTATCTAGTGGAGACTTTTGCCCATTAACCATCATATTTTATTATCTCATCCCCGTCACCCTCTAGCATTCAATTATTTCAGATTACACATGTGAGTGACAACATGTTCTATTTGTCTGTCTGTACCTATTTCACTTAGCATAATTGTTATTTCCTTTAGAATAATTTTCTCTAATTCTAAACATGTTCTCAATAATGGAATTTCTTTTCTAAAGCTGAATAGTATTTCACATTTTATTTACACCACATTTATTGTCTTTGTGATGCTTCTGTGAATAGCCACCTAGGTTGCTTCAATAACTTGGCTCTTGTGAATAACTCTATAGTGAAAATTGGAGTGTGAACATCTTTTTGAAATATATATTTCTTTTTATTTTAATTGATTTTATTTTTTAAATACATGACAGCTGAATGCATTGCAATTCTTATTACACATACAGAGCACAATTTTTCATATCTCTGTTGGTATATAAAGTATGTTCACAACAATTCATGTCTTCCTACATGTACTTTGGATGATGATGTCCATCACAATCCACCATCATTCTAACCTCCTCTCCCTCTCTTCCCCTCATACCCCTCTGCTCTATGCCTCCCCTCCCTACCTCACTATGAGTCAGTCACCTTATATCAGAGAAAACATTCCACATTTGTCTTTTGGGGATTGGCTAACTTCACGTAGCATTATCTTCTTCAGTTCCATCCATTTACCTGCAAATGCCCTGATATTATTCTCTTTTATTGCTGAGTAATATTCCATTGTATATATATGCCACATTTTTTGTATCCATTCCTCTACTGAAGAACATTTAGGTTGGTTCCACAGTTTAGCTATTGTGAATTGTGCTGCTATAAACACCGATATGGCTGTGTCCCTAGTAGAATGCTGTTTCCAAGTCCTTTGGGTATAGACTGAGGAGAGGGATAGCTGGGTCAAATGGTGGTTCCATTCCCAGTTTTCCAAGAAATCTCCATACTGCTTTCCATATTGTCTGCACCAATTTGCAGTGTATAAGTGTACCTTTTGCAGTGTATAAGTGTACCAATTTGCAGTGTATAAGTGTACCTTTTTCCCCACATCCTTGCCAACACTTATTGTTGTTTGTCTTCATAGAAGCTGCCATTCTGACTGGAGTGAGATGATATCTTAGAGTAGTTTTGATTTGCATTTCTCTAATTGCGAGAGATGATGAAAATTTTTTATATATTTGTGGATTGATTGAATATCCTACTCTGAGAAGTGTCTTTTCAGGTCCTTGGCTCATTTATTAATTGGGTTATTTGATTTTTGGTGCTTAAACTTTTTGAATTCTTTATATACCCTAGAGATTAGTGCTCTATCTGATGTGCGAGGGGTAAACATTTGCTCCCAGGATGTAAGCTCTCTATTCACCTCACAGATGGTTTCTTTTGCTGAGAAAAAAACTTTTTAGTTTTAGTCCATCCCATTTATTGATTCTTGGTTTTAATTCTTGCGCTATAGGAGTCCTATATTAAGGAAGTTGGGGCCTAATTCCACATGATGGAGATTAGAGCCTACTTTCTCTTCTATTAGACGCAGGGTCTCTGGTTGTATTCCTAAGTCCTTGATCCATTTTGAGTGGCATTTTGTGCATGGTGAGAGGTAGGGGTTTAATTTCATTTTGTTGCATATGGATTTCCAGTTTTCCCAGCATCATTTGTTGAAGAGGCTATCTTTTCTCCAATGCATGTTTTTAATGCATTTGTCTAATATAAGATGATTGTAATTTTGTGGGTTAGTCTCTGTGTCCTCTCTCTATTCTGTACCATTGGTCTACCAGTCTGTTTTGGTGCCAATACCATGCTGTTTTTGTTACTATTGCTCTGTAGTATAGTTTAAGGTCCTGTTTCACTCTTCCTGTTAAGGATTGCTTTAGCTATTCTGGGTCTCTTATTTTTCCTGATGAATTTCATGATTGCTTTTTCTATGTCTATGAGGAATGCCATTGGGATTTTGATTGGAATTGCATTAAATCTGTATGGTGCTTTTCGTAGTATGGTCATTTTGATAATATTAATTGTGCTTATCTAAGAGCAAGGTAGCTCTTGCCATCTTCTAAGGTCTTCTTTGATTCCTTTCTTTAGGGTTCTGGGTTCTGTAGTTTTCATTGTATAGACCTTTACTCTTTCGTTAAGTTGATTTTCCCAAGTTTTTTGTTTGTTTGTTTTTTAAGGCTATTATAAATGGGGTAGTTTCCCTCATTTCCCTCTCAAAGGATTTGTCACTGATATACAGAAATGCCTTTGATTTATGGGTTTTGATTTTATATCCTACTACTTTGCTGAATTCACTTACTAGTTCTAGAAGTTTTCTGTGGAGCTTTTTGGGTCTTCTAGGTATAGAATCATATCATCAGGAAATAGTGCTAATTTAAGTTCTTTTTATCCTATACATATCCCTTTAATTTCTTTCATCTGTCTAATTGCTGTGGCCATTATAAATAAAATTATTCTCTTGATTTCTTCTTCTTCAGGTATTTCAATTTTAATGTATAGAGAAATTACTGACTTTCATATATTTATTTTATGTTCTGCTACTTTACTATATTTTAGTTTTGAATTTTTTAATATGTCATTAATGTGTTTTTATTATTTTAGGAAAAACCCAAAATCTTAGTTATACTTTTTTTGTAGTCCACAGTTTAAAATTTTCCAAGGTTTTATGACCAATGACAATTATGCAAACTATCACAGTAACATATGATTTTATATTTATATGCTCAATAATTAGGTTGGATCTTGCTTTGCACATTCAAGAGAGATAATTCTATTTCAAACCATATGAAGAATACCAAGGTTTACTGAAACACTTGTCCTTGATTAACCATCTCCTTTTTGGATTCATATATCATTGGAAATAGCATAACTTCACAGAAAGAATAGCAGAGTTGAATTTTTTTGCAAATAGATAACTACTAAAAATCCTCCACAAAGTTATCTCAATCAATCAAACTCTTTACATTTTTAAATGCTATTATCTAGTCTAAAATTAAGCTATTTTATCATTCTTTACTTCCATTGCCCAGTATAAGCTAGTTCAAACTAAAGAGAGAACACCAATCCCAAACTTTAACCGAGGTGACTTTCTCATCTCTTATAGTTTCAGCTAGATTTAAATTGCTATAGACAATGATGACTGCATCATAATTCATCCCTCTGCTGGCAACCCACACATGCTTTTGACTTTGACTTTAAAACGTAATTTCAGAAATGGCAAAATGGGAAATGTGCATCTTAGTAAAAATATAAAATAATAACCTCACAATAATTCTCTTTGGCTTCATATATTCTCTGGAAACTAAAGAATTGCATGACAGAAGACAAGGCAGTGAATAAGAATGATCTTTAGATAATAAGTCTAGAAAAAAATAATTGGTTACTTGAGAAAATACATGAGCAGACATTAATCAAACCCACACAAAGAGAAATAGGATATGTCTACATAGACATATGTAGAAACACACACACACACACACACATACATACACACACATTTAGTATGTAGAGTATATAAATTCCTCTAAGAAATATATGGTAAACATACTGAATCAGAGATAATATGCTTATAATCTGGATCTAAATGTAGATCTCAAGTAATAAAGAGAATAAGAATCTTAATCTAAACTTAAAATATTAGCTATGTAACCTGACATTTTTAAAGACTCATTCTTGGCATATTACATAATATTTTCAAAGAAAGTAAATCAGTTTTTAATTAGTTTTCATAGATTGCATATTTACATTGTATATTTTCTTAAAATGTGATCAATCAGTAACTTTTTTTCTTGTCATGAACTTTGAAATAAAGGTCATTAAATAGTTTTTTGTTAGTAATTCTTGTTGCCTTATGCAACATTATCTTAAAGACTTTATATTGCCTTAACCACTTTTTCTGATACACCTATTTTTCATGAGAATATAGTCCATTTTGTAGGAACTCTATAAGGAGCTATCAACTCTTCATTAGGAAATCAAAGTGTAAAAGGAGGTTTACCATGAAAGCACACAGAATAAATATTAGTTCTTTAGGAGACTTGATAGACTGAAAAGACCATCAGCAGAACATTGCACATCGATTATTCTGATATATTTGGCTGGAGCAGTGCTTATAGAAACTAAATTATTTTGTTCTCAAAATAATTTTAGCTTAATGTTGAAAAGGATGTGTCATTCATTGAAAATTGTGATTTTCCTTTGTGGATCTGGGTAGAATGCTTCTGGAATGCAAAATGAGAGTTCAAAGAAAGATATTTTTTGTTCCATTAATGTTTAATTATTGGGTATAATTTTGCAAAACAAGTAAACACTATTCTGAGAATGATGACGCTGTTTAGGTGAAAAAATGATCATTTATCTTTTCAATGTATCTTTTTCTAAAGACAATTCTATTTGTAGAAGCTATATGTTGAGCCAATTTACCACATGATTTAGTAGGAAATCTCTGCCATGGTCTATTTTCTTTAAACTTCAGAGGGAACATTAGCATATTAAAGCCATATCCTATAATATAGTCTAACCCATAAACTTCTTTCAAGGTGAATAGTTGCTTTCATTATTAATAATGTCAACAACAAAATTTTTGAAAATCAGGATAATAATCATGGTATTGACTGTACTACTTTATATTTTTTTTCATTTATAATGAATGCACTAAATAAAAACTGTTCCCTAAAAAATACTGTTTCTTAAATTTTACAAAACAGTAATTTCAAACTATTGAGATTTCTTAAAACAAAATGCTTAAAAAATTAAACTCTTAAAACACCATGAGTTTTTAGAAATAGAATGCAAATGTTTGTATAGAAATAAATATTAAAACAGCTGTCACTGAATCATTGTGGAGAGTATCCATGATAAACAGTATGAAATATAATAAAATCTTTAAAACACTGTAGATTTAAATGTCATAATTCTTAATACAAATTTATTTGAAAACACATACATACATATATGTGTACACATTGATAATCATAATGCATAATTTTAAGTAAGAAAATATTATGGAGGGAATAAGACTATTAACTTTCTCTTCTTCTAACAAGACTGCCCCATTCCCCCTTTGTTCTGTTCTACAATTGAAAATTTTCTCTTTATTTATTTTTATTTATTTTTAGTTTCTGGTGATTGAACCCAGGGGTCACTCAACCACTGAGTCACATCCCCAGTTGTTCTTTTTTTTAATTTTTAATTTTGAGACAGGTTTTCACTAAGTTGCTGAGGCTTGTTTGAACTTGAGATCCTCCTACCTCAGCATCCCAAACTGGGATTCCAGGAGAGCACCACTGCACCCATTCTCTAATGTTTATTTGTATCTACCATAGAAGAATAAGAAATAGATAAATATAAACTTACGTTTCTCCTTTTTGCATGCACAAGCTATCGTGAGTAATTGAAATAAATAAAGTGCTTTTAAGTTTTTAAATATGCTATAGATACATCAAAGTATATTTACCTTACAAATATACACATGGCATCAAAATAAGAGTAATTCAAATTATTAAAAATAAACTCTATTTAAATATTTAAATATATTTAGCTAAATGCCAGTATTTAATAAGGTGATATAAATACTTTTGAAGGTTGATAGTCTTTTATGTCATCATAACAGTGATAACTACTTAATTTCTAACAAGAATGAGGCAAAGTAATATATTCGCAACATATATCTGTTCCCTTATATTCTTATAGTAGTGTTTACATTCAATTACTGAGATTAACACAGATATGGAAATGTTAAACTGTACTGTATAGATGTCCTTAATGAAGATGCTTTAAATATTTAATTACAGACAAAGATAACTTCCCATTGCAAAACACAGATGATGATGGGCACTGAAAGCTGATAATTTCTGGTCAATAGGCCATTTCCTAAAACTGCTGGTACTTTTTCTCCCAAAACTGATGAAGCAGTCTTTTAGATTTGAAGAATTATCAATTGGAAGACATAACTAAGAGGGGATGGTTAAGGGTTTGGAAGTGAAATTCAGTAGTCAATTACCTTATTTATGTTAACTGTACCTCATTGTTGTTATATAATATTTTGTTGAAAAATCAAATTTATCTGAAAAAAATGCATTTAAAAAATATCTTCTCGGGCTGGAGCTGTAGCTCAGTGGCAGAACGCTTGCCTAGCATGCGTGAGGCACTGGGTTTGATCCTCAGCACCACATAAAATAAACAAATAAAATAAAGGCATTCTGTCCATCTACAAATATAAAAGATATTTAAAAAAAAATCTTCTCAATTTTTTTCTTTTATTTCTGAAACTGCAGAAATAAAAAAAAATAATGCTTTGCTTAAAGTATTCCTCTCTTACTAGGTTGGTATAAATGTACTACAAACAGATGGGATGATAAACTTTCAAATCATTATCTCTTCAAATTACCACATGAGAGGGTTTCCAGTCTCACCTCAATTTAAAGAAATTAAAATTGGAAATCTGATATTTGTAGGAGAAAGAATTCACTATCCTTGAACAGATCTATATTCAAAGGCTTTAGCATTATGTCAGATATTAGCATGGAAAATCCACTTATTTCTTTTAAACATTATTAAATATTTAAAATATGTCCAAGTTATTTTCAATGATTTATGCTTTAACTACATTTTAAATTGAAATCATGGTGATTTTTACATTTTATTTTATGAATAATTTTATAAGCCTTTATCAGAGTTATTACAGTATAATAAAATAGTCTGGACTGGAAGTTACAAGAAATCTGTTCATTGACTATTTGAATTTTTATCAACCATATTTACTTTCTGAAAATCAAATTTATTCTCATTAAATTATGTTGGGTTAAACAATACCCAAGAAATATTTGATGCCTTAATTTACTTGCAGGTGCCATGGCACTGGAAAATATTTAATTTGCATTTGTGCAGTGAATGACTTGGGAGTCGATAACATTTTTTCAACACAAGAAGAACATATGTTTAAAAATTTTCAGAATATTCCTGAGTCTTTCTAAATAAACAGAAGCAAGAAGTTTTGAAGAGTGAATGAGTTGTTATGCTTAAGAGTTTTCTTTGCTTGGCTTTAATTTTTTCTCCTGGCAAATACTGGAGTATCAAACCAGCATTATATGGCGATTGTGATTTGCAACTAATTATTAAAGGAGACCAAATTGCAAACAAACAAAATGACATGGTTAACTTCATTAGAACTAGAAATTGCATCATTCCTGAAAACTAGTCTGAGTTACCATTTCTTTAAGGATTTCTATTGAATTTTAAGTCTGTTTTTAAGATATTAATTCAAGTTATCTAAGACTAGTATATTCCTTGGCAAATATTTTACATTTAGGAAATTATATAGGATTTTCAATGAGACTTGGCTTATTAAAATACACTTTTCATTATACTAATCTTGTTAAAATGTGTTTTTTTTCCCTACTGATGATTCTCACAATAACCAGCAGAATCTCATTGATACTTTAGGCACATTCATGCTATTTCAATATGTATATATATATATATATATATATATATATTCATGCATCCATTCAATGAAAAATTACTGAGTACTTATCATGTATCATGTACTATTCCAGCCACCATGAGCACAGGAGACAAATTCTTACTCTATATAATGCTTACATTCTGCTTGAGTAGATAGATGATAAACAAACTAATTAGGTAAAATACCTGATGTGATACACACAAATAAGTAGAAAAGGGAAAATTAATGGCCAGGAAAGGAGTGTATGAGTAGTACCATTTTAAGAAGAAAGTCAGAAAATGCTTTAGTGAGACATTCACCTCTGAGTAAGAAAGTCAGGATCTGCCTAAATAGATTGTAGAGAGAAGAACTCTGCAAGCAGAGACATCCACAAAAGGGAATGTGCTCCAGGGCAGATGGGCCTGCTTTCCCAGAAGAGACATAAGCAGGCCAATTGAAGAGGGGGCAAAATTGTAGGAGACGAGGCCAAATAAATATGAGAGTGTGGACAGATTACCTTCTGCAGGGATGTTAAAAAAGTGATTTATGTGTTAGTTGCCGAGATGCATGCAGATGGTATACAGTGAGAAAGTGTTTAAACAGTTATATAGCTAATTGACATAAGCATGACATTTGAGCCTCACTAATACTGAACTTGGTATGTGTTTAAAAAGTTTCCATTTTTTAAAATTTGTTTATTTATTTATTTTTACAACAGCATTTGTTTATGAAAGCTAGGGAGAAACGGTCTTTTGCTCCATAAGGCATTGAAGAATTATTGATTTAGGAGAATTTACTCTGAGTGTGACGGGGAACAGTTGGTATTTTAAGAGGGACAAGATTTACTAAGAGTATCCCACTGGCCTCTGTATTGGGAAATTGCCAAAGGAAGCACAGAGGCCTAAACATGGACAGAGGGGTTGGGTGGCTGTTGAACAAGCAGGTGAGGGTATATGGTGGAGAGAACAAACAGCAAAGAATGTGAGATATTCTTAGGTTCTGGATATATTTTTGAATATAGAAAAAAGAAGAACATTTTACAGATCATACATGAAATGTGATGTAAAAAATAAGAGAAGTGTCAATGCTGACCAAAAAGTATGGCCTGAACAAGTCAAAGAAATTGTCATATGCTGAGATAAGTGTGGATTGTGAGAGCAGAGGTTTTGGCTGGTGGAAGCAAAACTGAATGCAAACCAGGAGATGGGGCAGGACCATATTCATTCTGAGACGTACCAGGCAGCCTGGTGAAGAATGTCAAACAGAATTTGACTAGTGAGGGAGAGGGGAATATAGCAAAATCAGTGCTTAGAAATGAGAGCATCCAAACTGTGAAAACAATTAAAAGATCATAATTTCAAAAAATAAAAAAAAAAGACACCTTGAATTGGTTACTCACCATTCCCTGGAGCACAGTGTTAACTTCTTCGAATGACTTCTTACATTTGGCTTTATTTAATATTCTTAGGGGCAGGCATTAATATTGTATATTTAGAATGAGAGTCTGTTGCTCAAAACAGTAAACATTTTACCTAAGAAAACATATAAAATCAATAATCTAAAAACCCCCATAACTACTGTATATTAAATAATCTTATTAAATAATCATTAAAAATTACCACTATCTATAAAGGGTGATGGTCAGTGTCTCCTTGGTGGATACTTCTTCCTGGTGAGGAGGGTGTAAGACAACTGAGAATTTAAAGTCTGGAATAATTAAGAACAAAAGGAGTCAGAAATATATTTCCAAAAAGTGGAGCCCCTGACAGATCTAGTCCACATGGGTACTAGAACTAGGCAATGGAAAGATGGATTTGTTGGTTTATTAAAGGCGTACATCAAAGGCAGGGATAAGGTTTCAAGGGTGGAGTCTTGCCTCCTGATGTCTTGAAGTCAGCAGGTTGATTGGCATCTTGGCAGGTCACACCCATCTCAGGTGCTGTGTGGGACATAGCAGCTGGATAGAATTCACAGTGTCCCTGGACAATTGATAGAGGAAATGTCCACTGGTCATTCCCAAACACCAGATATTCTTATCCACTAGTCTTCGATGCACAAGTACGGTGATCCACACACCCATGGATGGGTCATGACAACTATTACTTTATAGAAGATAAAAATTAAAAACAGATTAATAAATATCTTGCATAAGCTTTTACATTGTTTATTGGTAGAGACACAATTTGAGTGTAATTGATAGGTTTAGAAGTCAAGGTACTAAACAAGATATTCACCTACTTCCTCTAGACTAGCAAACATTATAATTAGGTTTTTCTCATAGTAGAAATCAGATATTTTTCAAAATCCCTGGCTATTTCTATTAAATTCACTTATCAACAACTGTGCATAAATCAGACGCACTTGAGAATTCATTATATACCAATTACTGTGTCTCACCCCCATGACTTCTTATTCATTTTTGTCTAGGGTGGGACCTGATAGTTTAACTTTCTTGTAAGCTCTCTGGGAATGCTGTTGCTGCTGGCCTGAGAAAGGTATTTCTGAGAACTACTTCTCTTTTGTGTGGAATATTTCTATAGAATATTATGTTCTAATGTTTTATAAACATTGCATAGCTTGTATGTAGTCTTTTATGTAGCTAATAAAGGTCAATAGTTTTTTAAAGGAACTATGGTTTAAAATATCCATGCAGGCCTTACATTCAAAGAGAGACCACGAATCTTTGAATTTATTATCAAAGTGATTTTCAGGTTTGGTCCCCTTTGAGACAGTTCATCCTGAAAAAGATAGTTAAAACCTCAATGACAATTTTATATGGAGTGAACTCATGCTGACATCAGGCAGTTTCTGCCAAGCAGAAAAAGGGGTATCACACTCAATTTGGTCTTTGGAACTATGGTAAAAGGAGCCAGGTGAATAGCTGTATAATGAACTCACTTTTTTTTTTTATGTTCAAAAGATGTGTGAATGGGGAGATGATACTAAGGATGTCTACAAGAAAGGAAAATGCAAAGAATGTAAGGAACTAAAACACTGAGGCAAAAAGTGGGGAAAATTAGCTCCTCTGGACATAGTATCTCCATTCAACTTGATCTCAGTTTGTCATCCCTTGACCTTGTGATATACTAATTTTAAAACCATATTTTCCCCTATAAATTGTACTTTTTATTCATTTTGTCCTTGCTTTCTTTTTGCAATTTTACTGATAAACATTTAAAGTCAAAATTTGTAGTTCCCTTCAAAACAGCTGCAGTTACAACTTACATGGAAATTTCTCTAATGTATTTTAGGCTTCCATGGCTTGACAGTTTGCTAAATTTCTCACATAATTATTTCCGTGGAATTTTAAATAGTGTTTCAAACCAAAACATTTCCCAAAATGCTCTTCTAAATGAATATCTCTGGATTTACTTCAGTAGCTATAAACTTCACATTTTAAAAAATTCTCCATTTTTTTTTTTTTTGGCTTCTGGGAAACAAGTATAAAGAATGAAGTTTCAAAACAGTTTATTATACTGTTCGAATGTCAAATAGAACGCTGAAATCTATTAGTTACATGTCTGAAATTGAAATCACTAGAATACTAGAATGTGTTTTTAAAAGGCTAGCATTACAAATGTTCATCATAATTAATGTCCCTGCAGATTATAATATCCTGTGATGGTACTAAGTGAGCTAGGCTGGGAGCCATGTTTAGAATGAGTTCTCATTCCTGCCACTTACTTCTCTCATTCTTTTGCTTTTTGACACTTTGTCTCACTGAAATATTAGGTGTTAAGGGCACATAACTTTTCAAAGTCTAATTAGGATAAAAGACTTTTCATTAATATAGAACCTAAATAGTCTTTATTCCTTTCCTTTTTAAAAATAATAAAATGACACTAATTTTGAAAATTTTACTTTTCAAATAAAAGGCTGTATTTTTATGGGTCACTATCTAATTCTGAAAGGAATTACTTCTTATATGGACCTATATTTTAATAGTTATAGAGGTATATATTTTATGTTAAAAAATAGAGTTTTTTTTCCAAAAAATATGAAACTGCTTTTACATGTGTTAATTGAACTTTATATCTTTTGATATACAATATTAAACCTTACATGTTCTACATTTATTTTAAAATACTATTGTGACTTTAATAGATAATAATGCCCATATTACAAAACTCACAAGTACTAAATCCCCAAATTCACCATTCCCTTACCAAGAGACAGGTGGCAATATGACTTTTCTTCTATCCCTTGAATTCCAATCTAGGCAGTGTTATATAGTTGAGATATATATTTATGTGTGTCTACATATGTGTATGTGTGTGTATGTGTATGTGTATTGTTTATTTGTTTTGTTTTGAGCAAACTGTATTGAACTATACATATTGTTCCATACTTTACTTTTGTACTTAATGCTTAACTTCATAGACATTTTTACACTACGACATATATAGATTCTTTTTTACACTTATAGACATAAAAATATTTCATGGATATAGTATAGTTTATGAAGCTACTCATTATATTTCTTCCAGGTTCTTTTAGAAGAAATCCACTATAAATTGTGTTATATATACAATGTTATTCATATTATTCAGACTTTCAATTATAACTGCAGGAAATAAAAGAATTATGGAATTTCTAGATCTAAAGCTATCCTTTAGTTTTGGTAAGTATTCTTAATTACCACTCATGAGACTTTCTTTAATCTCATGACCAGCAACATGTGAAAAAAACTCAAGAAACGATTGAGTTATCAAATTTGTCAATCAGATAAGATAAAAGTTACATCTTTATAAGCATTTTTTTATACTTATGATTGAAACTAGGGGCAAACTATCCAACTATCCAACTGAGCTACATCCCTCAGTCATTTTTATTCTTTATTTTGAGACAAAGTCTCACTAAGTTGTTGAGGGTCAGCAGCATTTTTTATTCTGATTTATGTTGACATCTTTTTGTGTACAAATATAAAAAATAATTTAGTTTTGATTTTCCATAAAATGATCTTAATCCATTCTATTCACTTATCCAATTGCATGGTTGAAATTCATTGTATCAACTTCCTAATATGAAAGTTGGCAGTTTGCTTATGAAATGTGTTAAATTTTTTTAGTTTGTTTTGTAGTTTTGCCTTCTGACCTTGTTTACAGTTTATTCTTGAACGTATTTGACCATAACGTCATATTTCAATTTCTTGTTTAAATTAAATATATTTTAACTGATACATAATGACATAAAATTACATATATTAGTGGGACACCACATAATGTTTCAATATATGTATATGTTGAATAATGTTTAAATCAGATTAAATATATTTAGCCCCTCTTAAACATTTACAGTTTCTTTATGGTGAAAACATCAATTATTGTTTTTTCTAGCTTTTGAACTAGACAGTATATAATTGTTACTTATAGTAACCCTACTCTGTTATTGTATACCAGAAATTCTTGCTCCTAAGTGTAGCTTATTACATGTACATTTTTGTATTCTACATTAAAAAAAAAATGTTTTTCAGTTTTGTGATCTTTTCCCAACTCTTACCACCAAGAAAGAATTAAAAAATAATGAAATAAGAGTCTCTCTCCCTATATTTAAAAAAAGTTAATTTCCTACAGTAAATTTTGAACAAATACAACAAATAGAGTTAGTCAGACATTTGGTTAAGAATCATATTTTATTGTTTATTCAACTCCCCGCCTCACCCAGCTTTGTTACCAGAGATTCAACCCAGGGATACTTAACTACTGAGCCACAGCAAAACTATTTTTTTATTTTTAATTTTGAGACAGGGTCTCATTAAGTTGCTTAGGGCTTTGCTAAGTTGTTGAAGCTAGCCTTGAATTTTTTTTTTTTAATTTTTTATTGTGGGTTGTTCAAAACATTACAAATTTCTTGACATATCATATTCGACACTTTGATTCAAGTGGGTTATGAACTCCCACCTTCACCCCATACACAGATTGCAGAATCACATCAGTTAGACATCCATTGATTTACAAATTGCCATCCTAGTGTCTGTTGTGCTCCACTACCTTTCCCATCCTCCACCCTCCCCCCTCCCCACCTCTCCCCTCCCCT
>NW_026000019.1:898841-904189 GCF_001458135.2 Marmota marmota marmota
GTTCCGGGAGCCGGAACTCGGCCGCCCCGCGCTCGGTGTTCACTCCGATAAGCTCAGGTTCTAAGAAGCACCCAGGCGCTGAACCCTAGCAATCTGTCTGCAAGCCGCAGGCGAATTGCAGCCTGAAATTACCTGATCTATGGCTGAATGAGCTGCGGTCAGTCGAAAACAGGGAAGGTGACGTCAGTTTACCAACATGGTGGCTGCTGGCCTCCTCTGTGGTCTGACCGGTGTGGAGAACCGAGATGGACCGCTTCCTTCCCCCGTCTCGAACCCAGAATTCAGCCCTGAGTACGGTGCTTGCGCGGCTGGCAGAAACTGCAGCGTTGTAACCCTGCGTCTCTATCCCAGCGCGCGCTGCAGACTCTAGCCGCGGGGCAATTTGCTGAATAAGCAGTGTTACCCTCCGTGCGACAAACCTCTCTCGTTTGAGTCCCTGTAGCCGATCCTCGTGCGATGGAAATCCTTCCTCCAGGTTCCGGAGCACCCCACTATTGCTGGAAATTCCTAACAAGATATCCTTTAGCCGTCCTGACTTGTCATACTCCCACACAGTGAAGCAGCACACGGGGGCAATGCACTCCCCTCGCCGCCATCTTCCTCTACTTAGCCTTGAATTTTTGAGATTGGATTCAAATAATAACAATCTAACATTCATTATGTCAGAATGACATAAGTGTTTATGAATCTCAATCTTTTTCAAATTTTCCTGTCTCTATAGTGTTTATCTGTCCAGTTCACTTGCATAAGTAATATTTCTTATTTACATATTAATTATTATTCATATTGCAATTGTTTAGATCAGAAAGGCAAAGGCTAGGCAGTGAATAGAGTTGAGAATCCTCAGATTAATAAATTAATTTAATGGTATTTGTAAATCTTAAAGGTAATAATATTTACAATATCATCACTATGTTTTTGTATTCACTCTTCCAAATCTTCCTCTCTCTCCTCTCTCTCTTAAAACCATATTTCAGGCATTAGTCAAAATATCTCCACCATAGACACACAAAAAAGATATCTGCTTTATATTCCCCTGGATCCTACAAACTCAGTAATTTAGAAAAACCTTGAAGGTTTTTTGAAGGTATAATTAAGTGAAGGGTCTCCAGATGGAGGGGTTATCCTGGCCTATATGGGAAAGAATGGAGCTTTATCTGGAGTTAGCACAACCTGATAAAACTTTGTTTTCAGCATAGTGATTCTGACCTCAGACGTCTGGCTTCCAGAGCTGTGAAAAAAATACATTCCTGTTTTACAAGTCACCAAGTTTATGAATATTGGTTACAGCAACTAAGAGACTAATGTACTCATCAAAAGCTTTCAGAGGTCTCTTATTCAATCATGAAAATTAATATTCCTTGGACTGAACTCATAATTTTGGCCTATTCTAAAATCTTTGTGTTTTATTCTATGGTTGGCAAACTGTTTATGAAATGGACCAGATTGAAAATATTTTAGGTTTTGCCAGTCAGTATGGTCTTTGTCAAAAATGCTCAAATCTGCAATAATAGTATGAAAGCAGTCACAGATGATAGGTAAATGAATGAAGACAGCTGTATTTCAATAAAACTTTATTTACAAAAATAGATGGTTGTACAGATTTGGCTCATAGATAATTGTTTGATACCATCTACATGCTTCATTCCAATCATGTATTTTTCTGTTTCATAATGTATAATTACTTGGCAGTACTTGTTCTTATGCCACCCACAGAGATTATATATTGTGTTATATTAACCATATGTACTATATTAACCGTAAATAATTTTTGAATGTGTAAAATTCTCATTTCTAGGTGGAATAGTGTGCTTGTTTTCTACAAAACATTGTGAATGCATGTAGTTTCTTTCCCTTGGCTCTCATACTAGCTAAATATTTATTATATGCTGCTTATGAGTATTGTAATCACTCATCAGAGTTTAATTGCAATACTACCTTCTCTGTGAAAACCAATTCAAATTTCTGTAAATGTTCTTAACCTGCTATTGCATATATTATCAGTATCTCAAAATAGCACATACTGCCTCCTTTGTGAAATTTGTAAATATTCAACCCAGATAATTTTCATAATTTTATTTAGAGTCACTATTTTGGCACCATACAACCATTATAGTTTTTGATAACACAAATTAACCTTAGGGTGTATTTAGAGTGGTTCTTGTATTTCAAATTCAATGTATTTACATTTTGGGTATCAAATGTACCCTCTATGCGTAGAAAAAAGCTACATCACCTCTAATTTTGGTTCTATTTTCCATAGTGTGGAAATCCTGACTCTATAAATAAGTATTCAGCAGTGCTTTTCAGATCAATTTTTATAAATTGTATTAGTTGATATTGATAGCCATGTTGATCACAGCTAATGTTAAATTCTATTACATGCTTGTAGAAAATACATTAAGAACTCCCACGAAAAAATACTCAATCATAGCCAGTCCATGTACTGCTCCTAAAATATTGTATTCTGAATTCCATTGCATGCAAAATATAATAATAATGTTCTATTTGATTAAAAATTCCATTACAGATAAATACATTTATATATTCATAACTAAGAGAACAGAGTCCAGAGTTTTTCTACATTAAATGAAAGAAGCAATGTTGAAACTTGAGACCAGGCCCCTCGCTCCCCCCACCCCCCTCAAAAAAATCAGAAAATAAAGAAAATAGAATATGTATAGAAAATTAAATCATTTTCTGTATGTCCCCTTCAAATTAGTTCTATTGTCATTTCAGTACATAAATTATCTTCATTTAAATTATGATTTTAGTCTTATTAAAATAACCTCCAGGATAATCTTCCTGACCACAGCAAAATACAGTATGTTTTATCAAATCATATGTAAATTTGATTATATAGGAAAATATTTCCAGCATATATTTATTCTTCTGTTAGTTTTTCTTATGCTTTCAAACATATTGTGGTGCTCCAGAATCCAAAATCACCTGAAGATTTTAAAATCTTATTTTTCTCTATTTCTATTTCCACAAAGACCTCAAGAGTAAGTTTGCAACGCATTATAACACATATGTAAGCACAAAAGGAAAAGAATTAAAATGATAGTATTTTTGCTTTTTCAAAAATTGTATTTATACATAACACTCAATAAAAAGCATCACAGTCTAACTCATGTTGTTGCAGGATTTTTTTCACATGCCACTAAAATAATAACTTTTTACTTGGGATAGTGTGCATTTTATTTAAAATAAACAAACCTACTAAGGGTTCATTCCTTTATGAAGGAAGTGCTTATTGCCATGTGATATTGCATAATATTGAGATACATTTCCATTTCTTTTAATATATTATTTATTGAAGAACAGTATAAATTAAATTTTAATTTGCATAATTTATAAACCTAAATGAATGATTCTGATATTTTAAATTTTTTCTCAGTTGTTCTTTAGGATGTTTATTGGCTTTTCATAAAAACTGTTTGTCATTATGTTGAAACAAATTTCAACATTAAAGTTGATTTAAACAGTATTCTGCTTATATGTCCTAAACATTTATTCAATAAATGATTAAAGCTGATGGAATTTAAGTTTTTTTTTTTTGCTATACTAGTTGTACTCACTGTCAACTTCCCTTAAAATGGCAGAGTTAATAGTGTAACCATAAGTGTCGACTTTTTGAGTCAAATTTATATTAGAACTGTTTTATGAAATATAAATATTAAAAATACACATTTAGATATGTAGAATTTATTATTTAATTGCTTTATGCAATGTAAATTTGCTTGAATTTAAGTATTGTTTATTTCTTCAGGTGAGTTTTGTCATCTTCAACTTCATTAGAAAGAAGACATAAATCCAAATGAGCATCTTCTGTGTTTTCTCCACCTAGGGACTATTCACCTTCTTTCCTTTTCCTGTCAATGTTCAGGGTCTCCTTTAAAAAACCTTCTCCCTTTATTTATAGCACCATTCCATTTGGTTCCATTCCCTTGAATAGAAGAAGCCATTAAAAGCCCATCTTTTATCACTGACAGCCACAATTACTCCAGATAACCACACCCTATAGATCTCCATAGGCCCTAGTGATTCCTCATCCATGATCCTGGTTAAAGTTGGAAATCCTAGGACATGTTCCCTTTGGACATTTCCTGAAGTATAATTGGAGTCTGTTTGCTATCAGGAAGGCTAAAGTGGGCACGTGGCAAGGAGGGAAGCTAACTAAGATATAGAAAAATACCATAGAACTTGATTAAACATGTTACCCATAATAGGTAAATAAAATTTTATGTGTCAATTTACAACAAATTAATACATAAAATTTGAAAAATTTATGAAAAACCTGAAGTAATACTGCTTATACTAGGCCAAATTGTGTTTTCTGCTACTTTTAAATCAAATACACTACTTTAAATAAAATCATTAGCAGAAGAAAGTTAGTATGGTAAAAAACAAAAAAAACAAAAACAAAAAAAAAAAAAACTGAAAAAAACTGATCCTGAAGGTAGAATTAACTAAGCCAAAAAAAAAAAAAAAAGCAAGTCTGAGGGCAACAGGGGATGTCAAGGGGGAAAAAAAGTGCATCACAAATGTAAATGTAAGCAATTGTGTCAGAAGTTAAAGAGAGAGAAATGAAGTATCTAGGTTTAGAAAAGACATCAAACACCAGAAAGGTGCCAATCAACCTGTCTTTTGCAATAAAATGAGTTCACAATTCATGTGCAGTCCTTCACAAGACCAGGTAATTAATAGTCAGAGACATTAACCCTGCGTTATAGTGACTCAGGGAACTTGGTGGCCTTAACATTGTAGCTGTATATTCTCCATACAATTCCTCTTCCATAATATTTATGGAAGGAAAAAGACTGAGAATTATGAAGACTTTCTCAGTGCCTCCATCTCTGAAATGTTACATATCACTCCTGTTTATATTCTTTTAGCCAGAGCAGCCATATCGTTCCACAAAGACCAGGAACTAAGGAGTTTTGGATCCTGTTGAGGTAATATTTTGAAATATCAATTATTGACATGTAATACTAGGTAGAGAGTCATTCAAATATGTGCAAAACCAAACGAAAAGCAACCTAAAACAAATTTAGTCCTATTAAAAATCATATATTCTTTTTTTTAAAGAGAGAGAGAGAAGAGAGAGAGGGGAGAGAGAGAGAATTTTTTAATATTTATTTTTCAGTTTTCAGTGGACACAACATCTTTTATTTTATTTGGTGCTGAGGATTGAACCCACACACAGATATATATATATAATACTACATATGTATATAGTATTATTTTATTTTTGTATTGTGTATTGTGTATGTGTGTGTGTGTTTATATATATATATATATATATATATATATATATAGAGAGAGAGAGAGAGAGAGAGAGAGAG
>NW_026000019.1:905558-924201 GCF_001458135.2 Marmota marmota marmota
TATATATAGAGAGAGAGAGAGAGAGAGAGAGAGAGGAGAGAGGAGAGAGAGATGGAATTATTATATTTTTGATATTGTACATTGAACCCAGAGATGCTTCACCACTGAGATACCCCCCACCCTTGGTCCTTTTTATTTATTACTTGATTTTTTATTTTGAGACAGATTCTCTCTAGATTGCAGAGGCTGGCCCCTAATTTGCAATCCTCCTGCTGCAGCCTCTGAAATCATTAGGATTACAGGTGCATATCACTGCACCCTGTTTTCATTTTAGTATGAAAACATAAATTATGGGAGATGCTGTTTTTTTTTTTTTTTTTTATAAAATAAGAAGTCTGGCTTCTCAAAAAGAGGAAAAAGAGAAGGGTGGGAAATAAGATTAGTTTGCTTAAGAGATTAAGGTTAATACTGATAATGATTATTGTGTGGAGACACTATAGGAAATCAAAGATAAATCTGAACAAAGACATTCTAAAAAGTTGCAAGAAAAATTAAGACACAACCTCAGAATGAAATTCACAGATTTGCACTATATTATGGTTATATTGTGGTTATGTAGTATCTTTCATAAACTAATCAACAGGCTTCAAAACAACTAGATAAGAAAATGAATCAATAAATAGGTTTTTTGGTTGTGTTGCAGATAATGAGAATGGGGAGGGAGTCTTCCCAATGTAACTAAATTAAGGCAGAGTGACTATAATTGTTGGTCAGAAAGTATAAAGTGAGCAGTCGAAAATAACACTTGGGGAGAGAAAGCACAGATCAGGTGGGTTTGAGGTTATAGATGCATTTTGCATTTAGGAACATGGCAGAGAATAGCAGGGATGAGAGGTTCCTGGAGGATTCAGGTTGGGGAAACCAAATTTGGAACTCTGAAAATGTGAGTTGGTTTTCTAGATGTTGAGACTTGTTGGATTTTTATGTATTGTGGTCTTTGATAAGTTTTTAAAGATACTTCTATACTGTGCTCCAACTAAATCCAGCCATCTGCAGCCAGAGAAGAGAGCTGTGTATCCTCATGGTTGGCCATGCCTGGCCATATAGTATTTCTACTGTCAGTATCATATCATTGGATTGGGGGACGGCAAGGGGAGGAGAGAGAGAGAGAGATGTTCACTAGTGCTTAATAACTGGTTTGCACTAGTTCCAGCATACCACTGGTTATTGCCTATAAAACAGTACCTTCTAGGTTTTAAGTTGCAATGACGCAGCAGCAGATATGTCTTGCTAAAAGCATTACAAAAATGAATACCATATTTCTAGGTTTACATTTATTTTAATTTCACAAATTTCTTTGAAGTTTGTATAAGATAGGGACTCAACAGCTGCGAGGTAATCACAAACTTTAGTTTTTGAATCTCTTTTGTACTTGTGTTTCTTTTAAACATAATGTTGCTTCAACCTATGGAAACATTTTTGATAGTAAAGGGAATACAACTTTGATAAAGCATAAAATGTTTTTATGAAAGGTAACTTCTAATGGACCTGTGGAAATTATACTTGTAATATGAAGTTTGGGAATTTTTCAAAGCAGAAAAACAAAGAGAATGTTGTCAATTAAGAGACTTAGTAGGCAATATTGCAGCTTTCCAGAATATCATTTAAATATGGACAATGTATATGAAAAATATGAAGGTGTAATAAAAAGAGTATACCATATGAAAGAAAGTTAAGTATTGTTCCTTTTTGTGTTGCAAGTAATTTTATTAAGAGCCATATTCTATAATTATTTTATTAAAATTTTTTTATTAAAATTATTTCAAAGAAAATACATTTTATTTCATCAAATATAATTATATTACAATAAAAGAGAAAACTTAAAATATCTTTTGTATTTAATAATGTATTAGGTATTAATGTTACTTTGTGCAAGAAAAGTGTCATTCTTTGTTTTGCTACAACTCAGTTGATTAAAAAAAGAACCTTTTTAATACAGTGGCTGAAAATGATTTTCATCTACTTGTAGTTTTCTCAGATTTTGCTAAGGCCCAGGATGCTTCCCATTCTATAAACTTTCTCATTACTATCTTAGCTATTAATGAAGCATTTTATAAATAGACAACATTTTGACAAATTCTAAAATAATTTGAACGTATTGATGTAAATAAAATCCTTACCAAAATGAATTTCTTTTGTTTCCTTTTTACTGTGTGAGTGTTTGCATGATATGCACTATTTTTTGTATGACTATATTACATTTCTATTGAACAGTGCCTGGCCAGAGTCTGTTGATGAGTATGGGAAGCTATAAAAAGCTGAAGAAAAAATTCTTCCAGCTGTGGAGTTTAGGAAATGCTGGGAAAATAACTGTGTGGGAAATAAGTTTGTGAAATAAAATCATGGTGACAGTGGTGGACAAGAAGATAGCAAATCAGATATTTGAGTTATGATTGCTGTCACATCAACAGAAAAAAGGCAAAATAAATGAACAGTGGGGAAAATGAGAAGACATTCTTTAACAGACATGAAGTCCTTTAAAAATCGAGGAATACAAATTGTGTAGGAGTAGAAATTATGATAGTAACAGTGTTTGTTCATCCTGTTAATATAGTATTTATTATTTTGTCTTTTAGCACAACACTTGTTTCTAAACACTTTCTGTAAAGTAGCTTCAAAGTAAGGAGAAATGTTACATGTTTTCAATAAAATAATCACTCTAAGACAAATGCAATGCTCAGCCAGCATCTTCTTGTTTTAGTCACATTAGTATTGACACCATTTTTAAAACTTAATCTTACCTGTGTCTGTCACTATCAATATTAATTTTTTGTTGATATAATAAAAAAATAAGTAAATGGGAAAACAACAAGCCCATGACCTGTAGCTATACAAGTTATAGTCAATTTGAATAGTACCTTCCATATTTGGGCGGTATATAAACTAGTATGTGTCATTTTATTTTGCAAAGCTGAGGGGTAGGTGACATTAAATGAGTTATTGTTATTATGTAGCAGATGACATAAATTCAAAAATAATTTTCATTTTTCCCATTGGATTTCTTTAGAGAGGATTTTTAAATTGGGGAGAGGTATTTTTTTTTTTTTGTATAAGACAGGGACTCATTTAGAATCAGTCAAATATAGGACTTAATGCAGTATTAATTTGGTATTTAGAATGGTTCTTGAGGGACCATTAAGAAATGTAGTTACACTGAACCCATCACTTGAAACTATTCACAAGATGAGTTTATAAAAAGAGAAAATGTAACTTTCTATGACCAGTATGCCCAAATATTGCTACCATTTACTTATCAACAGTTTTTTTGTGTGTGTCTTATAGTAACTGGCAGGAGTTTTGAAGTGAATGAAAAAAGGAAAATAGGTATTTAGAAATCTGTCAATCATCTTGATACACAGAGATTGCTATAAAATAGACATTTTCCATTCTTTCTAACTTTTTGCTCTGATTTTCAGCCATAGTTGCCTACATAAAATCAAGTGTTCAGATGGGGCTCCTATACTTTCTATCTTCTCTGTTTTATGAAGCTGAGGTTCTGAATGGAAAGAGTATGTGTTCTAATGGAATTCTCCCCTAGGGCACATCAAGTCATTTTATACAATGACACACTAAGAAAGGCAATTTATGATGTGTGACTGACTCTAATGCGACTTTTTTATCATTTCATTTGTTTTCCATTAGTCAGAAAAAAAGACATAAGAACCACATATAAATTTTTTTATTGTACTCCACAGGGGTTTGCTAGTATATGAGAATTCCGGGGAATGCAATATTTTATAAAGCTTATGAGAAAATGGATGTTCAAAACCATTTTCTTTTAACCTTCAAGTCTCTATCAAGAATTTCAAAAACATTCTTAAAAGCCATAAAAAATTTTAATTGCAAATGTCTTATAAATTATGCTTTTGTAGATAAATGTTTGCTTAAAACATTAATCAGTACTTTTAAACAATTTTCAATTATAATTCAGATTTCTGAAGCCATTATACTTCAATGATAAACCAAAATCAGAGATGATGGCTCTGATTGTATAATTTAAATCAACAAAGCCCAATTTTTAGTTATCTGATCTGTTTTCAATCACAATATTTCCCATTTGAGCTTCTAATAAATTTTCTTCTGTAAACATGCAAACAGTGCTGTGGTGAAAATATTATCATTGGATACAACATATCTAGAATATTTGCATAACATGTTCAGTTCAGTCACGTTTTGGCTCTTAATGTAGCTCCTTTGCTACCATCCTTCCAAATCCCAGATTGCACATCAATTTCTTTGCTGTTGTTTTCATTAGTTCCTTGTTGTTAGTTCCACGAGTTGTCTTGTCTTTTTATGACCTACATTTATCCTCTTCACCTTTCTTTTAATCATTTGAACTGTATTGCAGATCTCAGCACGTCCACTCAATGCAGTAGCTCATTTAGAGTCTCGAGATATAGCCTGTTATTACCAGTAATAAAAATAATCTTAAATAAATAATATATATATATATAAATAAAACTAAGATAGTTACATATTAAAATAATAAAGGTATTTTGGTATTTATAGTGGCATTAAAAGAACACAGAAAACCATGTGAGAAGGGCAAAATATATTTAAGATTGTGAAATAGAGTAAATACAGTTATGGTAACATTATATTAAAACATATCACCACATGTAAATGTAGTAAATATTTTAGCTAAAATAATGATAATAAAATTCAATGTTTAAAATAAATAGAAGAAAAACATAGGAGACATTATATAAATAGACTGTAATCATTAAATAAATGAACAGTGGTGTGAATCCAGTTTCCTGTACCACCACCAAATTGAATTCTAGAATCTGAATCTGGAATTCTTCAAGTTATGCATGAAGAATATTCATTAACACTTCTTTCCATGCAGATTGTTTGTCATCAGTTTGTTATGTTTTGTTTTTCTGCAAATATTTAAATGTTTCCATTATTTTCTCAGATATTGTTTTTGTATCTAATCATTTTTAATAAAATTTTTCACTTGAGGTAATTTTAAATTCACATTCCCTTTTAAGATACAATGCAAAGTGCTCCCAACATAACCCTTTACAAATTTTTGGACTATAAACATCTAACAAAACTATTGTAAATCTACATGATACATAGAAGGCTTAGAACATGTCCATCAACACAAATGTCTCTCATGCTCTCCTTTATCACTACACTCACTTCCCTCTCACCTATATGCAGTTTTCCCTCTTGAAGAATGGTATGATGTAATCATAGAGTAATTTGGGAATCCGTGTTTTTCTTTCTTTTTCCAAAATAATACTTTGGAGATTTACTCAAGTTGTTATATAAATCAGTAGTTTATGTAGTACTTCCTGACATGAACCAAGAGTTGTTTTATCATTTATCTGTTGAAGGACATCTGGGTTATTTCTAGTTTTGAGTTATTATGAAGAAAGCTGTTACATGCAATTACAGACAGATTTTGTGTGAAAATAAGTGAGAATTAGTTTTCATTTCTTTGGGCCAAATGCCCAGGAGTTTCACTGATGGATATATGATAATTGAATGTTTAGGTTTGTTGAGGAAATTATGAATTTTTAAAATAATGCCAGAAGTTTTCTATTAGTGATCCAGTTACTTTGCATTTTTAAAAGCATTTGATGATACTTTTAAAATTTTATTACATATACACATTCTGATAAGTAAAGTGATATCTCAGAGTATGTGTGTGTTCAATGAATTTTTGATCATTGTCGTTTTTATTCACATTTTTCTCATTAGTATTTTTGCTTCCTGCATATCCTCTTCACTAAAATGTTTCTTATTTTGTTTTTCACCTTTTCTAAATGCATTATTTTGTTTTGTTCTGTTTTGATTTTATTGTTGAGTATTCAGAGTTCTTTATGTATTCTAGATAGCAGCTTTTTTTTGAGTTGATATATTTTTTTCCAATATTGAATTAGTTAGTCATGTGTCACATTAGTGTGTGTTAAAGAAATACACACACACACACACACACACATACACACACACTTGCTTATATATATATTGAGAGAGAGAGAGAGAGAGAGAGAGAGAATATTAGTTTAAGGAATTGAATTGAGTCACATTATAGTGAGAAACTGATGTGACTCCATTTTTGAGAAACCAGCCTCTACCTCAGAGCAAAGCCTGTCCAAGGAAGAGGGCATGACCCTTGTCCTTGGAAAAATCCACAGAGCACTCCTAAGCACATACCCACCCTGCTGAGTTGTCTACAAATAACAGGAGAGATCTGCTGTCCCTGACTCAGTTAGGCTAGGTGAGGACCCATAGTAACCCTCTAGTAACCACCAATCAGCATGAGACAGGGAAAATACCTGGGTTGCCAGATAACCCCCCAGGAGTTTATGGTGGTTGATAATATGTTGGGAAACCATGTAGTTTAGCACATATACCTCTTGTACTAACCAATCACCCCTACCCAACTTGTTCCCGCCAGTGAATGTGCTAATCAATGTTAAGAGTAGTTGTTTGATTTTCCTGCAGTATGGAATGATTTGCTGTGTGATGTTGTGATGCATAGAGTATCCCCCCAAAACCTATAATATCTCACTGAACAAAAGACTGGGACTCACTCCCTGGGACTGCTGTGTCGGAAATGATTGTGAGTCCAGGCTCGAGCTTGCAATAAATACTCTTGTGTGATTACACGGGATTTGGCTCCTGGAGGTCTATTGGGGTCCCATGAATCTGGCATTACAATAGAGGTTGAGAAATCCCCAAATCTGCTATTGGAGCCTTAGATACCCAGGATATCAGACATGTAGTTCTAATCGAAGACTGAAGATTTCAGAACTGAGAGATGGTTATATAAATTCTAGTTTGAAATTTGGCCCTCAAAACCTAATGAGAGTGTGTTTTTTCAGTTCAAAACTAAAAATAGGAAACAACCAATGACCCAACTCAACAACCCAAGTTGTCTTTCAGGGAGAGCTCCTTCTATCCTTTTTTGCTCTACTCAGGTCTTCAATTATTTGGATGAGTACGTTGAAAAATTGAAAAGCTTGTGAATTTTGGTGAAAGATGTGAAAGGACACTCGCAAATTCCATGCAGAATCCAAAGACCCTACCACGTGCTGGAATCTCACACAAGAGATTTATTGTCAATAGCATGGAGCAAGCTGACAAAGCTGTCCCTCTGAGGAGAGCAGTAGCATGTTGACACTCACAGAGCAGCTTTATAGACAGCAAGAGGAATTTTACGTGCGTGCTTAGGGTTTGCAACGTGGGCTGGAGTAGGGTTGACCTTTTAGCATTTACATGATTTATGGGAAACTGAGAAGCATTGCCTCAGAATAGAAACTTCGGAGTTCCTAGAAAAAATGGCACCTGACCTAAAATGGCAGATCTAATGCTAATAAGATGTAAATTGTACATAAACCTTTTCCAAATCCAATGCCTTGAAGCTTTTTCCTATATTTATTCTAAGCTGGTTTATAGGTTAGCCCTTAAGTGTAGTGTAGTTGTTTCATCCATTTTGAATTAATGTTTCTATAGGGCACAAAAAAAAAACACAGTATGGCAGTTTTTCAAAAAACAAAAAAAAAGGATTATCATGTAATTACTATAATGTATTAATTCTGCGCTTGATAGACATTTTAGAAAAGTGCAAATAGATACTCTGACATGTATTTTGCCGTTAATATTCATAGCCAAAATTTGGGGAAAACAAAGGTCAATAGTAAGATGGATGGATAAAAAACAATGTAGTATATACTTAGGTGGAATATTATTCAGATTCAGTCTTCAAAATGGATCGACCTTGAAGACATTATAATATGTGAGATAATTCATCACAAAAGTATAAACAGTGTATGATTCCACTACTATAGGGTAGCTAGTGATGTCAAATTCATTGAGACAGAAATAGAATGGTGATTTCAGGGTCTCCAGGGAGAGGAGCATCAAGAGCTGTTGTTGAATAAGTATGGAGCACCAGTTGGGAAATAGGGGTATGTTCTGGAGTTGGATGGTGATGATGGTTGTGATACCACTGGTTATTGGTGATGAGTTCTGCTCCCTCACATGTTGAAGTATAACATTAGAGAAGCACACTGAGGCAAGCATATAAACCAAGGTTTTTTTAAAAAGGGGTAACATAGACTACTCCTGGTAGGGAGAAGGGGGCCATAGCTGGTATCCTGGTATCCCAAGAAGTGAGGGTGGTCTGCCTTTTTATATGTCCTAGGCTTCCTCTGTTCTCCTGCTCTCTTCCCCCTTATCTCTCTCCTTCCTGCATATGTGACTAGGCCCAAGAGATGCTCAGTGGGATGGCCAAAAGGTGAAGCAGATGGGATGGAGTGGCCAGGGTAGAATGATCTGGGCAGGAAGGGGGTAAAATTAACCCTAACTCTAACTCTAACCCCTGGCACAACCTTAGCAACAATTGGAGCAGGGGCAGGTTATCTTGGTAAGAGTGGAAGAAGAGCTCTGAAGGAATTAACATTTCAATCCCTCCATTCTCTGGATCCATTCTCTTGCCTATCTGCTTATCTAATTCTAGCTTCAGTTGCACTGCAATGTGAACATAATGGATGTCACCAAACTGTACACCTAAAATATTTAGGCTTCTCTAATTTAAATAATGTGTACTTTATCACAATGAAAAATTATCTTAAGAATGGAAGGGAAATAAAAATAACTTTAGATGTAGGAAAACTAAGACAAATGTCTTGCAAGCAGTTCTACTTGAAAAGAAGACAATATATAAACAGAAAGAAATTATAAAAGAAAAAAATATGTGAATATCAGGAAAAAAGAAAGAATAGTTTTAAAAGTACAAGTGTAGATAAATAAAACATAGTCCCCCTCAGCTTGAGTTTTATAAATTATGTGTAAGGATTGAAGCAAAATATATAGCACTGTAACAGGGGTCCACTTTATATATTGAATATAGCCCTTGATGCTCTGCCACTGCGACTGCAACTTATTTTTAAAAAGGACATGTTTCTTGGGGCCAGGGTTGTGGCTCAGTGGTAGAGCACTTGCCTAGCAGGCGTGAGGCACTGGGTTCGCTCCCTGGCACCACATACAATAAACAAATAAAATGAAGGTATTGTGTCCATCTACAACTATAAAAATATTTTTTTTTAAAAAAGGACATGTTTCTTTTTCTTTTCTCTTTCTGCTCTTGCCTAATCTCCCTTCACCCCCTTAATCTCAGGGAAACAGGAAGATCTTTCTTCCCCATCATAGACAAAGTAATCCCAATCTGCCCTTGAGTACTTACCTACTGAAGCCAGAATGAGACAGGCAGTCAGTATAGATAAGTACATCAAGTCAGGTTGGATCAAGGAGGCCAGTTTTGGTGAGTCCTGGAAGTTGGAGACTGGCACCCCCCAGGGATTGAAATGTTAATTCCTTCAGAGCCCTTCTTCCAACCTTATCAAGAACCTGCCCTGGCTCCAACCTGTTGCTAAGGAATTGCCCCTCCCTACAAGGACTTATAAAGTTGTTATTTAATGTGTCCTGGCTGCTCCATTCTGCCCTTTCCCCTCCAGCCCACCTGGTTTCCACCTTTTGGTCATGCCACCTAGTCATGTATGCAGGAAGGAGAGCGATAAGGGGAAGAGGGCAGGAGAACAAAGAAAACTAGGACCTATATAAAGGCAAAACACCCTCACTTCTTGGAATACCAGGATACCAGCTTCGGCCCCCTTCTCCCTCCTGGGAGAAGTCTGTTACCCCTTTGAAAATAAACCTTGTTTTATAGGCTGCCTTGGTGTGCTTCTCTAATGTTCAAACTTCAACATGTGAAGAAGCAGGACTCATCACCGGTAACCAGCAGTATAACTACCATAGGAATGAAGTAATCCAGACTTTGGGGATGGTGCCAGAAGATCTCAGAAATAACTATCTCCCAAATTAACAAATAAATTACAACCCTGACAGAGAACATGTGGAACGTAGCTTTTGCATCACCTCTATAAAAGCCCCCTGTTCCTGCTGATAGACAGAATCACAGCCTTTGGGACAGGAGTCCCCTATGTTTCTCTTTTGCTAGCAAAGCAATGAACCTTCTTCTTCGTTTTTGTTCAAAACTGTATTCTTATTATTGGATTGGCACTGGGGACAAGGACTGGAGCTTTTGGCAACAGCATTGTCCCATGTGATTCTAAATTTCTGCGTAGTATATATTTTAAAACATTCTATTATAAATAGTAAAGAATAATACTACATTAAGGGGGAACAGACTTCACAGAACAATAGACTGTCATAGGTCATATAATAATGTATAATGCACTAACTAGAGACATCATGGATGCATAGATACAAAGACCGACATTCAGAAATACTACAAGTGAAACAAAATTGAGTCAAATAACATACAAGAAGGTAGAAGAAAAAAAAAACAGAGAAAAGACAAAAATATAAACAAGTGAAAATACAAGATTAAATGGCAAAATTAAATGGCAGAATCAAACACTAGCGTATCGATGGATACATTCTGTGTAAATAATCTGAGGACACCAATTAATAATAGGTATTGATGTAGTGGATTAAAACATATGACCCAACTCTCTCTTTTGATGCACAACATTTTCAATTTTGATCAACTCCAATTTATCTGGGGTTTTTGCTTGTGCTTTAGAAGTACACCCCAGAAACCATTTCCAAATTCAGTGACTTGATGCTTTTTTCTATATTTACTTCTAAGGTAGTTTACAGTTTTAGCTATAAGTATAGTTGTTTCATCCATTTTGAATTAATGTTTCTGTAGGGCACAAGTAAGGGTCCAACTTTTGCATGTGAATATTCAATATTTACACTGTTGAAAACACTGTCCTTTCCTCCATTGAATAATCTTGTCTCTGTGTTGAAAAAAAACTGACCTTATGTACCAGGGTTTATTTCTGGGCTCTCTAGTCTGTTTGCTAAAGAAAATTTTTGCTGGCTATAGATCCGTACCTTCACAGATCATCTCTTTCAGTCCTTGGAAAACGCTGTGCTATTTCCTTTAACCTTTGTACCTTTCAAGGAGGAATTGAATGTCTTTAGAATAGCTTTCCATGTATCCCTTTGCTTTTATCTTTCACAAGTTTGACTTCATTTTTTCTCCATGTGGATATCTTTAAGTTTATTGTGTTTGGGGGTTATTGAGTTTCTTGAATATTTCAGTTTACCAAATTTGGGGACTATTCAGTTATCCCATTCTTGAATACTGTCAAATTTAATGTGCTTTCTCCTCTCCTTCAGGAGTCTAATATGCTCATATTTTGACTATTGTAATTTTCACTTTTAAAGTATCTTTTCAAGTTCAATTGGTTACTGTTTGATTCTTCACTTGTTTGTTGATACTTTCTTTGCTGAAATGATATTTTATTTTCCTCAAGTAGACTTTAATTGGTCAGTGAATCATTTTTCTCATGGCGGCTACAAATCATTGTCAAATAATTCTAATTTCCTTGCATACCTGGAGTTGGCTTCTATTGATTGTCCTTTTTTATTTAAAATAAAATTTCTTCATTTCTTTGTAAGAGGACCAGTTTTTTCAAATGAAGTCTGCACACTTGGAATGCTATGTTTTGATCATCTCAAAGTTATGAAATCTTTTGTTTAGCTGGCTTTTTGCATCACTGTGAGAGTTTTACAGTGATAGAAGCTACTTAATCATAGGTACAAGCTATTTAATCATAGGTAGAATTTGAAATGGATCATAGAGGAAATTTAATGTAGGTGTTTAGTTATCTTCTCATCAAGGAATTAAAAGGCCCAAAGTAAAAATAGCAAGCACAGGAAGAAGCCATGGTTAGAAGTGGATTGGGAACAAAGAAAAGAAATGGGCATGTTTACCTCATACTTAGTGCCTTAAAACATCACAAATGTACTATCTTACTGCTCTGGGTGCCAAAAGTTCAAAATATTTCCTCAGAGATGTGTTCCTCCTGGAATCTTCAGGGCAGAATCCACTTAGCTTCTTTTTCAGATTCCAGAGGCTTTACACACTCCTTGACTCACAGTCTTTCATCTCTCCAAACCTCTGCATTTGTGGTCACATCACCTTTTCTACTTCTGCTCCAGTAGCCACATTCTGTCATGCAATTCTGACCCTTTTACCTTCATCTTATAATAATCTTGTGACTACAATGAGCCCACCCATTTAATCCAAGATAATCTCTTTAAACATCTCTAACACAATAATATCTATACATTTTCTTTCACAATGCAAATTAACAAATTCACAGACTGGCAGGGATTAAGAGTCAGAAAGACCTTAGAACAGGAAGTGTATTACTCAATTTATTACAATGGGTTATATAAGAACCTAAGAGCAAGGATCACCTGTAGCGCCCCCTTGCCCGCAAGGAAGACGCAACACTCAGGAATCTTCTTTCAGCAGTTTATTCAGGCCCCTGACAGTTCTTCTCCTCAGTTCTCCTCTTCAGTTCTCTTCTTCAGTTCTCCTCCTCCGGATGCCCCTCCCAGCCTTAATAAAGCATCTCAAGCCCCAATGCAAAGCAGCCACGTGGAGCTTTCTCATAGAGTGATGAAAAGTCATGTGCCAACTCTCCCAAACAAGGAGTTGTTTGTCACAGACCACAGCGGAGCCAGCGCCATCATGTAATGGCGACCATAATTTACATAAACGGCAGAAACGGCTCACCACAATCACCAAAAAAACTAGCAGCATGGCCTGTTGAGCAGTAACTGAACCCACAAAAGAGAGAACCACTGCCAGAGCACCACTCTTGAGAAAGAAAAGGAAAAGCAGGAGGATTCTTTTCCAATGTGTACTTGAGTCTTTTTCAACTTTTGCCCAGTGTTGCTTCTTGATGGTAGGCAGATGAAATTGGATCCTTGGGATTGGCGCCAGGAAATATGAAACAAATATGCTGCTTTATGCTTATTTTATGTTAAGAAAAAATAAAATGCATATCTATTTTGATATAAAATTTAAAATTGTTACAATAATGAAGAACTTATAATATCAGTGAAATTCCATTGACTATAAGAAAATGAAAAAAAAATAATAATCACAAAATACAACCTCAGAATGTTAAAACTATACAAAATGATAGAGAATGAGAGTACATGAAACAGTAATGGAAGGTATTTTTGATTCTTATTTTTACTGGTTTTTACTATAAACAATTTTTTGATGCAAAAAAAATCACTTAGCAAAGGCAATATTTTCAGTGAAATGAATCTTTTTTTTAATTGACTGTGCTTTCATTGGTAAGAATTCAATTAATTGATTAGTATTTTAAAGAGGATGGCTCTGCAGAATTTTAGCTATTTTGTGACAATAAGAATCTGCTCCAGAATCATCTCTACGAACAATGTCCAGAGGTTTACAAGGGCTAAAGAGGTTGACGTGCCTGTAATTTAGTCCTTTCTTTGCTTTCTGGAAATACTAATCTAATTCCAATCAGAATAGATCTTTAATATGATGCATCATTGCATTGTGTGTTCTGCAGTGGCCCATTTAAAAACTATATGCAAGTCACAGATAATGATGGAAATTACACAGTGCTTAAGCAGAGCTTCATCTGTACGCAATGAAGCAGAGCTAAGGCAGAAACAGACACCTGGAGCTCATGCAAAGTCAATTGAACTACATACTCTCAAAGAGCTCTGTTCAGGGGGTGAAACAGAAAATGGTTGGCGGCTACTCCAACATGGAAGTGAAACTGCTATAATAAGGGAAAGCAATTCACTTTAGACAGGCACATCTGAAGCATAGAATTAAAATAATTCACCTCCTAAAGAATGACTCTAACAGTTTGAAGAGTCACAACTTTAATCTTTTGTTTTATTAACAGCTAAAGACCCACGCAGAATTGAAATATGTGGAAAAAGATAGTGTGTGCTTCTATATATTAGACTGATTGGCTCATACTTAAAACTATAAATTAGAAAACAACCATGTTTAATTTGAGGAAATATATTTTGAAATTAATGACTTTTCTATGGACACATGTTTAATTACGTGTTTGTTTGTATTTATCACAAAAATGTGGGTGTTAAAAGTGATATCTGTGTATTTGAATGCATGTGTTTGAGATATTAGTGATATAGCATGATATTGATTCCATTTTTGAGTGTTCTTTTGGACTCTAGTATACCTTATTATAATTCCTATAGTTATCTGGTAATATTACAAATATGAAGATCAAGGTTCTGAAATTATGTAAACATAAATCATATGCCAGAGTCATAAGACCCATATCTGTTTGTATAGAAGTCTGTTTTTTATTAATAGAACACTTTACTAAATGTTTCATTGTCATAATTTTTGTGAGTTTAGCAAGAGTATGTTTTATTAAATAAAATAATTAAATTTCTACAATACAAATTTTCATTTGAAAAGCTTACTTTGATTTAATAGGTAATCACTGTCATTTAATTATGCAATTTTTAATCATATCAAACCCTAATGTACATATGTAACAGTTATAGTCAGGAGAATTATAAGTTTTCCACAATGATTGGGGCAATATTATGTTCTCATCTGCCATTACACGATAACTTGGATTAGAAAGTATGCTCTGAGCGGAGCAGGTGTCTCAAATATTTCTTTTTCTTTTTTTTTTTTTAACACGGAATTGAACACAGGAACACTTTTCCACTAAGCTGTATCTCTAACCCCTTTTTTATTTATTATTTTGAGCCAGGATCTCGCTAAGTTGCTGAGGCTGTCCTTGAACTTGTGACCCTCCTGCCTCAGCTTCCTTGGGTTACTGAGATTACAGGTGTATACCACCATGCCTGGTTTCAAATATTTCTTTTAACTACTGGACCATCTTTGAGGGAAAATACTTTGGTAACTCTCCTAGTTATCAAGTTTCTGAATTTAGGGAGACTTGCACCAAGTTTTTAAGGGAAAATAATTTGTATAATAGAAGGATACAAATTTGGAAAGGAAGAGAGAGAAAAAAAAGGTGCAAATAGGAGAATGCTGATAAAAAGGTAAAATTACCCCATCCTGTTTCTTCCAAGTTTTCAGTAAAATATGAAATACATTTTACATATATGGAGTTCTTATGATAACCAGTGAAGGCAGAGTTATTGATATGAGGTAATCAAGCATAAAACAGAAAACATGAGTGGAGAAAAGGGAACAGGAGACCCAGGTAACCCTGGGGCTGGAAAAGGTTGAGTGTCAACTTGAGGGAAATGTCCAGCCTATAAGTCTTGCCAATACTTGGTGATTCATAATCCAGGCTGTACTTAAATTCCAATTTCCTTTTCATTGTTTTACATCAAATTCTAGGCATTTTGTGACATGATTATGAGAATGAGCCTTTTTCTATTATGCATCTATGACATAGAATAAGCTTCTATAAGCTCATTGAAGAAGCTAACACTTCCTGAAATTTCCATTTGATCTCTTCCTTATGCCTTTCCAGACTGAATTCAAATATCCTCCTAAGTTCCATTTTTCCTGAGTGCTAAATTGTTGACTTGATCCCATTATACCCTGTAGTTAGTATCTACCATGCAATTTTTAACTTAGATGTTTATCGTGTGGCTACTAACCTATATCTCTGACTTGACTGCAAAAATTCAAAGTAGGAGCTATCCATCATTAATTATGCAATCATAAGTTGCAACACTTAAAAAAAGTGAAAATACAAAGTACAAATAGCTAAAAAAATTAATGATTTTTTCTTTTGAGAAGTTCCTTCATAACACTACAATTATTTATAAATCTTATGATATTCTTGCAGTAAACTTGACAAAAATAAGAAAGTAAAATTCTTTATTGTATAATTCATTTTTTGTTGAAATGTTACAATATAAATTTTTTAAATAATTTTCAATATTGTAGTGTATTTTTAAGGGATTGAAAGAAATATCTTATAGGAATATTTTGAAATATTAAGCTGGGACATTGCAAGGACAATGAAACAAATCCACTATGATTTCTTTTGGCAGTATTTCTCAAATAAATATGTAGAGAAACTCCAGAGCAAAAGGATCTTTATTGGTGGCTGAATGCCTTGAGGGCCGCATACAAAATATGATTTCAATAGCTTTTTAGTGACTTTGATATGACCTACAGTTTTCTACAAATACTCTATGTAAATGTGCTTATCATGTCTGTGTTGTTTTGTCCTGTGTTATAGGTACCACTGCACAGAGGGTGATTTCTCAATTACAAATTTTTAGTGTGATGGTCTTGGTTTTTAAACAAGTACCAAGGACATATTTATCATAGAATTGTTGTATACATTTTTTCTATTTCTTCATTTGTTTCAGGATTTCAATCCTTCCCCATTTTCTCTTTTTCGTGGAAGATCATAAAAAATAGAGAAATATTGGTAATAGGAACCTATGGAGGGCTGTACACCTTTGGAAACTCTGGAAGGTTATACTGAGACAGAGACCAGAGCAAGGTCGTTTTTCTTCAGAAATTGTTATTTTGTCATAGGTTGGTGTCTCACTCTTTGGGATGAAAGTTTAACTCTTCAAATAAGATTACACTTTTCTTTGGAGCCTGGCACGTACTGTCTTCGTCTCATTCTATTGTAGGCTCACAGTGCTTAGGGGTTTTCCGCTTTACTGAACAATTGCATCAAAACTTCCTAGAAAGAATGTTTAAATGCAAACTTTTGGATTCTATTTTATAACACATCACAATCTCTGAGTCTGGGGTTCAGAAAGCATCTTGTTGACCTTCACACGATTGAGAACTTCTAGATTTCCAGCATCTTGACAATGGCTAATATATAACTCTTGACCTTCCTGGTCTTTGCTCATGATGAAACTATTATCACTTGCATTCAAATTAATGTCACAGAGGTTACTATCATATTGTTCTATAATGATGAAAATCTGTGATATTATTTGCAATTATTTAAAAATTTAAATAAAAAGAAAGAAATAACTGAAAAATTTAAGTTCTGCTATTTTCATGTTCAGTTTTAAATAAATTTCAAATATCAAACAAGAAAATTGTATACCAGTATACTTGGTACATAGACTCTGACCCTAAAACACACAACAGAACTGACAGACTGTGGATTCCAGATTCTCCTTAGGACATTATAGTTTGTTTGTTTGTTTGTTTGTTTGCACCAGTACCTTCCAGGCAACAAATACAAGTGAGCTTTTGAAATTTAGTTCCAAAGTAGAGAATCATTTGAAACTTACTTTCCACCTCCCCATAAAGATCACATGGACTATTCATTTCATATCATTTTCATATCTCTTACACACAGTTTTCTTGGGTGCCTGGAGCCCTTACTTTTGGTGACTTAAAAAAAAAATCTTTCCATTCTTCTGGATTTTTAGTTTTCTAGGTACCTTATTTTCAAAAATCATACCCTATACTCCAGAGCAGCCACCCCCTCCTGGCAGATTCTATGCAAAATAATTAACATCACACATACACATTTTAAAATTTAATCACCATCACTCTCTGTTCTTTAATCGTCGTCGTCTTTATCAGGAAACATCAGGAATAGTTTAAGAAAAAAAATGTCTACACATTCACTAAAATGTTAGTAGCTATATTTTCATCGGATACATTTGATGAATGCATAGACAAATATATTCATATTTTGAAATATTTTTAAATGTGTGAAGTTTTACCTTTGTAAGAAAATACTTTTTCCATAGCATCAAAAGATGGATTTATTGTCGAATACTTTTAGTGTAGTGTGTCCAACTTTTTCTAAAATATTATTATTGTTTTTCTGTTTCTTCTCCTTAATATATATCAGCAGAGAGTTTAAATCAAGAACTAACTGATTATTTCTGAGAATGGCCAAGATAGAGTGACAGGGATAAGATTTACCTTCCCACTTGAAACCAGATAAAGCAGTAAAATCAATGAAACAATGATACTTTGTAAACTGGATCAGACAACAAGAAACAGGAGGGAAGGGAAACTTTGCAAGTTTACAGAATACAATTATTTTGACTATTGTTATGAGAATGTTTCCAGGATTCAGCTTAGGGAGGGTAGAAACAAAGTGGGGTCCACAGCTGGTTTCTTGGAGCTGAAGTGACAGAGCAGAATCCAGGAGATAAAAGGGCCAGAGTTAGCCAGACAAAACAATGGAGAGAGGAGGGATGTTCAGAGACAGAACTCCAGAGGTCTGAAGAAGTCACTTCTCAGATATACCACATGTAAAGCCACCATAGAGCATGAACATACGATGAAGAGACAGGAAAGGAATGACCTGAAAGGATTAGATGGACCATGACCAGCACTTCCATAGGACCAGGCGTAGTGCCTGTTTCTTCCTCTCTCACTAGAAAAACTCAGCTCACAGAGTGTTGGTGAGAGTGTTCAAGAAAATCTAGCTTCAGTTATGAAGAATTATCAGTCCCAGACTGTATACTTCTCTGGTTCTGCCTCGGAAAAAAAAAAAAAAAAAAAAAAAAACAATCAAGATTCAAAATGAACTTACTTTTCAAATAAGTATAAACAAGAACAAAGCTTAAGAATTTATAGGGAGAAGAGGAGCAGCGGCCTGCTGAGAGGCAGAGCCGCCCCCTCCCCCTGCGCTGGCAAGGTACAGGGAACTGTGACCACCCACAGAGCAGGCCCAGCGGCCTGCTGAGGGGCAGAGCCGCCCTCCACCCCCCGCGCCTGCCAGGTAGGCGGAACAGTGACCACCGGCAGAAAAGGCCCAGTGGCCCACGGCTGAACAGAGCTTCCAATCACTCCTGCAAGGTAGGCGGGCCTGCGACCCACCAGCAGAAGAGGAGCAGCGGC
>NW_026000019.1:930790-935608 GCF_001458135.2 Marmota marmota marmota
TGGGAGGGAAAGGGAGAGAGAAGGGAAATTGCATGGAAATGGAAGGAGACCCTCAGAGTTATACAAAAGTAGATACAAGAGGAAGTGAGGGGAAAGGGAAAAATAATACAAGGGGGACAAATGAATGTCAGTAGAGGGGGCAGAGAGAGAAGAGGCGAGGGGAGGGAAGGGGAGGGGGGATAGTAGAGGATAGGAAAGGCAGCAGAACACAACAGACACTAGTATGGCAATATGTAAATCAATGGATGTGTAACTGATGTGATTCTGCAATCTGTATTTGGGGTAAAAATGGGAGCTCATAACCCACTTGAATCAAAGTGTGAAATATGATATATCAAGAATTATGTAATGTTTTGAACAGCCAACAATAAAAAATTTTAAAAAAAAAAGAATTTATAGGGATGATATTTATAGGGATGACGTTGATCTGTCCTGTAATATTTGCCTGTCCTGTACCAGTGGCCTCAGAGGTTGTCATGGCTTCTCCCCTGCTCTCTTGTACTGGGTGAAGCAACTGTAAACTTGAACATGTTCAAAGGTATGGGATAGTAACACCTGAATGAGAGAGATGTCAAGGAATTTGGGGCCTATGTTTTAGAACTCGCATTGTTAAATCAGAAGCTTATTTTTAAACAAACTTTTTGCTGCTGAAGGAATATACCTATATAGATATATCTAAAACACATAAAACTACTCAATGAATTTATAATTCAGAGAAAGGAACCATCATAATACGTAGATGCAAATGGAAGCACTGAAGATTTCACTGTACAAATTAAAACTCAAATTAAAGATTACATATAGTTTCAATGAAACACATCATGCATTAATTTTGATCTGTTTTGGATATGAGTATGATTATTTTCATTACCTCCGTATTTAATTACTGAGTTTGGCATATGGTAAAATCTGGCAAAAAACAAAAGGAATAAAATGCTATAATATAATTACCACTTCTGATCACAATCTCTATTCCCATCTTGGTATTCAAAATTGATCAAGGTAATATAGACATGGCAATAGGTATACAGCAATGAGTCAAGTTAAAATACATTTCCCTATGATTTTCCACATTAACCACAAAAACTTCCATCAATATTGCAGTGGACTGCTGGCTAACACTAAGTGATTCTAGGAAACCATTATGAAATGTGTCACTCTACCACAACAACCCCATATCAAGATAAACCTATCAATTAAAACACACCTTAAACTGTTTGATCACTTTGGAATGATTTTTCTATTTGTTCTAATTCTAAATACTTTATATTCTTAACTACACAAAAAGTTCAACTACATGGAGAATTAAAATATGTTCCTTTTGTTCTGAGTGATTTGTTTGCAGATTAATGTATCACTGTGGAAAATTTCCATGCTTTTAAAACAGGTCATTAAAAACTACATTCTAAAAAAGTGTAAGACTTTCACATAAATAAACACATCAAGAGCTAAAATTATTCTGTCTTAGAATAATAATATGCTTAGTGGACAAATGAATACATATGTAATTTTTAAATTTTTAAGTGGCTTTACAAATGTAGTTAATAAAGCAGTAGAAATGTTCTTAAATGGTAGCATTCTTTACTTATTTCCATTGAAAATAAACAGCTTTCCACTAAAATAATCATAGATGTTTTTCCTTGTGAAAAACAAAATAATTTAACCATATGAAAACATGGTCTTAACAATGTGAGATATACTTTCAAGTATTTATTGATAACAATTACATTATTCATTTTTTCCTAATTTGAAAGTGAAGCTAATTTCAAATAATTCTCATGTGTCTATAAGTTGATTTTGATTTTTCAAATATGGCAGTTTAAATTCCATCTGTAACAACTGTTCATTGACTATAATCTTGTCAATCTTTCTATACACCTGACTGACTTAAGCAGCCCATACAGTGAGTTAAAATGCATCAAGATTTTAAAGGGAGCAGAAAAATTACACAGACTTGCATAGTACTGAAGACTTATGGCCTATTCACATAAGCAGGTAGCATTTTTATCTAAGTATTACTAGAGTATTTGAGAAGCAACAACACATTACACTCTGTAAATTGTATGGTATTTAAACAGTGCTTGTGAATAAATATTGTGCCGCAGTCTGGCTGGGCACAAATCACCGAGCCGCCAAAAAGCACTTGTATGTTCAAACAGGAAACTTTATTGCCTGAACTCCAACATCACTCCACGCACACTCCCCAGGAACTCTCCCCAATGCCACCCACGCGGCCCCTCTCTGGCACACCACACCAACCGGAACTCCCTCCACTGGAACTTCACCAACCAACTCAAACTCCCCAGGAAATCCCCACAAGAACTCCAAAGTAGCAGGTGGAGGCAGACAGCAGGGGTCTATATACAGTTGAATCAATCCAGCATCATCTTAATGGCTCACCTCTCAACCATATCTTCTGTCAAAATGCCAGTGGCCATTCCGACTGGGCTGTGGCTCTCAACAATATTGCACTTAATTTACTCTAAGCCACTACTAATTATAGGATGAGGCCTTATTTCATGTACACTATAAAAAATATGTGCTGTCAATTAAACTATGTAAGAATGTTTTGTTGCTACTTAACATATTTTCTGTTTATGACTCATTTTATGAAATTTAATTAAGAAATTTAATAATTACTTTCTGCAAATGTAATAATATATGAGAGAAATTAAATATTTCTAACATGCATGCACAAAGTCAATATTCCTGTATTTTAAAAATGCAATTAAATTTTTTTAGCTAATTCATAAAAATATAAAAATTTTGCATATTTATGGGGTATTACATACTGTTTTGATACATGTCTATATTATCTAATGTTTAAATTAGGGTATGTATCAATTTCTTCAAACATTATTCATTTGTTTAAGACAAAAATTTTCAAAATACTTTCTTCCAGAATTTTGAAAAAACAGTACATTACTACTTCCTATGATAACGCTATTGGGAAGTAGCACACCAGAAGGTCTTAATCCTATTTAACTGTAAATTTGTACCCATTGGTCAACCTCTCCACATACTCCACCCTTCCACTCCCCACCCTCTGGTAACCACCATTGTACTCTCTCTCACCTTCCATGGGATCAAATTTTGAATAAGATCATGCAATATTTGCCCTCTGTGCCTAGTCTATTTCATTAATATAATGATTTCCATTTCCATGTCTGTTATCACAAATGAAAAGTTTTCATTTATTTGTGGCTTGATATTCCCTTATGCATATGTACCACAATTTCTTCATGTATCAGTTGAGGGACCCTTTGGGTATTTCCATTTCTTGGCTATGGTGACCAGTATTGCAATAAACATGGAATTTTGGCTACCTTGTCTACTACTAATTTTTATTTCCTTTGAAGAACACATCCAGTAACAGGTTTACTGGATCATATGATAGTTCTAGTTTTAATTTATTTGGGCAGTTCCATACTATTTCACATAATAGCTGTCTTGATTTACATTTTCTTCCATAGTGAATAAGTGTCCTCTGTTCTCCACATCCTCATCAGCACTTGTTATCATTTGTCTTTTTAATAATATGAATTATTACTGTAGCATTAATGGAGTTCTTTCTGCCCTGCCTCTAACACCACTTCTTATGGACAATGAATCCGTGAGTCTAAACATGCATAGTGACCATGGTTAGTTCTCTTTGACCTCTAATGCAAGTGTAAAAATTCTGGAAGTAAATAATTTCTTAGACCCTAAGGTGACATTCCAGGTTGCTATGGAAGCAAAATTTCTAAGGTAGAAGAATAAAACTTTTATTTAGTGATTTGCTTGGTTTATGTATTTTAAGTTTCCATAGACAAAGTAGGCCAATTTTATGTGAATACTTGTATTGAACCTTGTAGAAGGACTAATTTCATTTTAGATTTCAATAGATGAAACTGTCTAACACAATCATTAATTTCCATTCTGCTACTTTGATGTTAATAAAATGGATAAGTTTTTTCCATATTTATGAATGATTGGAATAATATTTTCTCCAAAATTTCCTCCCTAATCCTGGAGACACTGATACTATTTTTAGTTGAGAAACAATTTCTAATAAAACTGGATACATTTTATATGAGAAGTACTTCAATTTTTTTCCTCTGAACTTACTCTTTATCTTCCCAGTAAAACATAGCACACCAGTGTTTAAAAATACAGTTAGCACTATTTGTTTATTCCATTCTTCATAATTTTCACCTCCTAAATTAATTATAATTTTGAGCTACTTCCTTCCAAGTTTGTCCCAAGAGTGGAAACATGTGTTAATGACATCTGCAATGCTTTATGATGCAGTATGCAAGTGGTGGTCTCAAGCTCAGAAGCCCTGTTATCTTTTAAAACATGATTTCTAAAAACTAACTGGAATTTTCTTTAGTACAGATGAATTTGAGGTAGTCTTAAAAATGAATTATTGACTGCATTTTTGCAGTGTGCTGATTATCCTCTGCATTTTCTTTTATCTGTAAAACTGGTCAAATAGTCTGGGATGTAGCAATGTATCACAGTATCGTTTATTTCCAAACAAAGCTCTCTTTATTCAGAATTGTCTCAAACATAATAAAATGTAAAAAAAAATTATCATTGTTTATCACTTTAGTTTGAATGTTATCTTATGTTAAGAAATATCAAAAGAAAACAACTTAAAGGAGTAAAAATTTATTTTGACTCATGGGTTCAGAGGTTTCTGTCCGTGGTCAGCTGGCTCCCTTCTTTGGGCCTGAGGTGAAGCTGAACATGGCCATGGAATGGTGTATTATAGAAAATCTGCTCACCTCATATTGGCCAAGAAGAGAGAGAGAGAGAGAGAGAGAGAGAGAGAGA
>NW_026000019.1:937515-942431 GCF_001458135.2 Marmota marmota marmota
AAAAAAAATATATATATATATACACACACACACACACACACACACACGAAAGGCTGGGATGTAATTTAGTGGTAGAGTCCCACCACTGGGTTTGGCTGCCATTACCACAAATAAACACACACACAGAGGCTTTAAAAACTTCCAGTTAGAATAAGTTGGTCAGGGATATTACTGGAGCAGAATAGAAGTTTATTGAAAGGATACTAGGTAATTTCTAAAATAGTTAGAAGAATTCAGAATGAGACCTTAAGCATTACAATCAGGGAAACACCCCAACAACAACAGCAGATCAGCAGATCAGCAGACCTGGTCTGGTGAGGACACCAGCTCCCTTGGCACAGAGTAGAGGTGGAGTTTACCACCTGCAAAATTGAGGCCTGGAAGGCATCTTATACTCTGCCTTGCTACATAAAAGTAGCAACAGCTCCACTGCACGGAATCTTTTCATTATGAGCTCCAGGACAGACTCATGTTCCCAGGAATTGTCAAAATAGTCCGCTCCTGTTTAGACAGTATGTTTTCTTTTTCCTATGTAGTCTATAAATATGATGGATTGCACTGAATGGTTTTCAAATGTTAAGCTAGCCTTGTATTCCTACAAAACTTCTTGATTGTGATATATTATTGGTTTATTATGTTGTTTCAATTTGACTACCACTTTGTTGGGAATTTAACTTTTTCTTATTTGTTATTTTTAGATATACCTCACAGGAGAATTTTATATCTATTTTGAGGAGTAATATTGGCCTCTTTGTAAAAAAAAAAATATATTAGTTGTGGTTGGACATAATACCTTTATTTTATTTATTTGTTTATGTGGTTTTGAGGATCGAACCCAGTACCTTGCATATACTACACTGAACCACTGAGCCACAGTCCCAGCCCCTAATATTGGCTTCTTTAAAAATAACTTTCTCTGCCTTATGTGTCTGTATATGCTGGCCTCATAAAGTTACCAGAAATGTTGCCTCCTCTTAAATTTTTTAAAAGATCTTGCTAGGAACTGTCATTTATTTCTGCTCCAATGCTTAGTTTTATTGAAAAATTTGGCCATCTGCTTTTTTTTTTCTTTTTCTGAAAGATTTTACCTATGTAATTAGCAATAGTTATCTATTTCTTCTTGGGAACATTTTGGTAGTTTGCATCTTTAAATGAACTAATCAATTTCTTATAATTTGTCAAATCTTGTCATAGAGCTCCTTTTATTATTCCCTCATTGACCTTAAAATTTCTATGTGATCTGTGATGACAACTTCTCTTTCTTTCCTGGGTGATTTATGTCTTTTTTTTTTTATTTCCTGGTCAAAATAACTAAGAGTTTTTTACTCCCTTCCTTCTGTTTGTTTTGGTTTGATTTCCTGTTAATTCTTTTTAGTTTCAAGAGGTAGATACTTAAATTATAAACCTGTGAACTTTATACTTTTCTAATATAAGCGTATCATGCTATAATTTTCCCTCTAATTTTTCCTTACTGTGTTTTTCAAAATTTGATATACTATATTTACATTTTCATTTACTTCAAAATATTTTCTAGCTTTCCCTTGAGACTTCTGCTTTGATCTGTGGATTATTTATTATAGCAATGGATGTTTATAAAATGGATGTCTATAAAATGTTTTAAATGTATCAAATAGCCTTTTGCTATTTATTTTATGGTCATTTAATTTTTTCATCAGAGAGCATAGTTTGAGAAACTTTTAGTTTTTTAAAACAATAAGATGAATCAGCAATGATCTATATCCTGTTAGATGAAAACATTGCTAAATGGTGAATCAACTCTTTGTTTTGTAGAATGGTTTTATTCTTTGGAAGATGTCTAGCGTCTGGATCTTCTGCCCACTCAATAGTTGATCACAATCATTTTGCAAACAAATTTCCCTCAGAAAATTTTAAATGTCTGTTAGTGGCAGCAATGCCTCCTGTTGATATGACTGATTTAAATGAACAAGAATATTACAATTATTGAAATTCAGTATGTAAGTATCAGATAATTTAGATTTGCTTGTTCTCAACCTTATTTTAACCATTGCAAAATGTAGCAATTGTTAATTTATTTGACTTTTGGCCCACTGAATTAATTACCTTATGTAAACAAAATGAACTCTGGGGAAAATTATTTATCAATTTAGTATTTTAAGGTAGCTACCTTCTTTCTCTCTATTGTATGTGTGTATGTATACACATGAGTATATGTTACCTACCATAAGTATTAGACACCTAAAATTTTATTATATTACACTCATCTATATTTTCAAAATAAATTGCTTCACAAGCGTTAGGGAAAAAAATTCCCCTCCTCTTTATCCATTAACTTTTATTATGGTGAAGATGATGTAGATTCCTTTAAAAAATGAATTTTAGTTTTCCTCTGAGGAAATGTGGCTTGAGCAAGTGTCTCTTGATTGGTAGTGGTGGCAAGCTGTGAGCCTTTTGATAATCACTTAATAATGATAGCTTTGAGGTAGCAGTTTGGACCAGCTGCACTGGATCGTCGGGACCCATCATTATTTCTGCTCTGTGAAATAGGCTATCATTATGGTTCACAAACACACATATCTCTGTCTTTTCATAACTGGAACACTCTACCTGGGACAAGCAATGAGGGAAAAATCTACAGTATAAAAATTCTTCTCTCCAGAGAGAACAACTTGATATAAATAATATTATTAATAGAGTTAAAAAAATTACTTCTCCTACTTTTCCTGTCCAACAGTCTTGTTATTTCCTTACTGATGAGACTAGTTTATGGAGTCACAAACAGTTTCCCTGTGAGTCAAGATAATTATATCTTAATGGCTTAGAATACCAATCTTGTACTATAGAGTTAATAACAACTGATTATAACTGATTGACAATAACTGATAAGGATTTCTCTTTTACTTCCTACATTTAAATTACCAAAGGAAGTGTGAGACTAGGACAGTTGATGAATATCTAAATTATTTCTTAAAACACGTTTAGCCAAACTACCTAATATCTCCAGTTCTCACAACTGGCAACCCAAATCAACATGTAATGCATTGTTGTACTCCAATAAAAATCAGCATATTTAAAAACAAACAAACAATAAACAATGTAGTGTTAGATATATTATGAGTAATGAAAATACTTTCTGAGGAATTGCTTTGTACTAAAAAACCTGACTTTTTTATTCAGTAAAATCAATTTTAATCCTCACCATAAAACAGATTGATGCTGTGTCCAAAAAAAAAAGGAAGATCTAGAAATTGACACTGGATCTGGTGTTCCAGAATCTTCCATTCTCAAACAATTCCATTTTGCCACAGCCAGGGGCAGGACTTCCTTATGGATACATGAGGTGATTTGTATGTGATTAGCAGAGGGAATTCAAAGGGCGTAGTTATTAAGAATGAGACTGCATAGATACTTGGACAAAATCAGATGGTGGTTTACCAACATGATTAAGCTTTCTGGGTTTAACTTTGAGAGCATCAAGAAGTCACTGAAAGATTTTAAGCAAACCAATAATCTTTTTATTATACTTTTAGAACTTTCCTTTGTTTATATGAACAATGAACTGTAGAGCTATGAGACTGGAAACAGAATTTTATAAAATTGTTCTGCATAAAATTTATTGAATTACCAGACAACTATTTTTTTTCCTATCTCTGAGTGGCAGAGGATATATTTAGATCATAGAACCACAATCATCTGTTGTGGTTTATTAGAAAAAAATTAAGCATAACATTATAGTTTCTGGATAGATTTGTAATTTTTTTTCATTGTTTGACAGGGTCTTAAGTAATCTCCATAAAAATTGTAGTGCACAGAAAATTTAAAAATTTTTGGTAAAATTTGTATTGCATTTTTTTTTCTTTTGCAAAAGTCTATGCTGGGGCCAGTTTCTCTATACAGCTGAATGTCAGAACTTTTTTCCCTGCCAGGTCTAAACTATATGACAATCCAGATCTCCTTTAGTTCATTTCCTCACTCTGTTATGGAAAGAAAACTATTCCAATGATCCTCTGTTTACTTTATGATTGTGAAAGTAACTGAGTGAACACTAGCACAGGCAAGACAATTGATTACTACTGCTCTACAGTATCACAAAATTGGATTACTGTTTTCATTTCACCTGCCTATTGGTTGGCTGTTCACAGGCTCCCCACCTATGAATCCCAAAGCATAATGGAATTATTGGGAGTGTTTCCCAACTTCTTTTCTGGGACCCTGCTCTATCTCATAAAAGCTATTTGTGAGTCAGCCTTGGTATCATTTTGTTTGTTTGATGTATATTATGCAAAATGTATCTAGTTCTAATCACTGATGAAGATTTTCCCTTACTTCACCTTTTGTACAAGTCGTGGCTTATTTTTAAGTAGAAAACATTTAAGGAGACATAACTATCACTTTGCAGCCAGATTTTTACCTTACTTTGAATTTTTTGCTCTGTACTTTCTTATTTTCCATTATCTTAGTCTGTTCAGGTCACTGATGCCTATCAGATTTCTCTAAAAATATAACTTAGTTTTGCATTTGCCTCTAGGTACTCTTCATCTTTCTTCTTTATTTCATCACCAAGATAATTCAAAATGCAGTATCAATTCCACATATCTACTCTATAAGCTCATATTCATTATTCCTCCCACTAATACCAGGCTTCTAACCACTCAGTTACACTGAGCCATGAGACAATCATGGTATTCACTCCTGGATTTTGTCTCATTTAGTTCAATGGATGTTTAGGTTTATATGTGAGATTCCCTGCAATGCTCCTGTGATCATGCAGGGGTTCTCAGAACTGAAGTGATTAAATTGTAAGAGCTCTAATCTAATCAGCCTATCCTATTTTGAATGAACTGAGTGGGTGGTAAGGCTTGGATGGAGGAAGTGGATCACTAGTACAACCTGGAAGGGTTATTGTTTCTTCAATACCCTCCCCCGCCCCCCCACAC
>NW_026000019.1:942456-964253 GCF_001458135.2 Marmota marmota marmota
CCTTATAATTTGAGCAGCTTTGCTCTCATAGGCCCTTCCCCCATGATGTGCTTCCTCTGTTTGGGCCTAGAGCAATGGAGTTAGCCATTTATGGACCAGCACCTCTAAAAACGTGAGCCCCAAATAAACTTTTCCTTCTCTAAGTTTTCTTGTTGGGTTGTGTCACAGTGATGAAACAGCCGACTGAAATACCTTATATTGACTTTTCAGCTCCTGGGAGTTCTATACAACCTGGCTGTATAATATACCTTGCTGTTTATTCATAATAATCACCCTATTGTTTCAAATGTTAGCAATTGATAATAATGTTACTTAATGAAATGACTAATTAGATATCTGTGTGCTGGGGTCTCTTCTAGTTCCATCTCACTTTAATGATGGTGAAAGCCTTCCATTTAATCCAAGAAGGCTTTAGCAAATCAATGACATATTATTGAATTCAACCCTAAAAATTAGCATTCTCAAGTATTCTATTTAGCATTTACTTTTCAAAGGACTTCTTCATCAGTACCTACGGTTTGGTCAACAGATTATAAGATTATTATGGAGAGATTATAAATTCATCCTCCCATAGTGATAATCAGGCTTAGCTTCATGAAATTTTCTGACTTATTTCCTTATCTCTTATCATTAATTTTCAGCTTCATCCACTAGCTATTCTTTCTTTGCTTTCTTGTTATGTATTGCTGCACCCCATGTTGTTCCTCAGTATTTTTTTTTTCATCATTTTCTGCTGCAACATCCTCCCAACTTTGAACATTCTCTCTCCATCTTTTCAATGTCACCTTATAGATGATTTTAAAGATTATTTCTTTCAGCCTTAGTATCTCAACAGTTTTGTTTGCTGTGTCATACTGCTTATTTGACAATGACACTACAAAATCCATAGGTATTTATGTATTCTTCCTCTATCTTGTTTCCTAATTAAATAGTTTACCCTATTCAATCACTCAAAGATACATCTGTGAGATCTCTTTTTTTTTTTTTTGCAGGAGTACTGGTGATTGAACTCAGGGGTGCTCCATCACTGAGCAACATCTCTGGCCCTATTTTGTATTTTATTCGGAGACAGGGGCTCACTGAATTGCTTAGAGCCTCGCTTTTGCTGAGGCTGGCTTCGAACTTGTGATCCTCCTGTCGAGCCACTGGGATCACAGTCCTATGTCTCTGCGCCCAGCCTGGGAAATATTTTTTAACTTTGTTTTTACCTCTATTCACACAAATTTCAAAATTTGTGTTTTTTTTAGCCTAGTTCATTTGTTCTGCTTTAGACCTTCAGTTAAAGCCTTAATTCAGACTTACCTCTTCATATCTTCACCACTGAATGTCATAGTCTCCAAAGCTAATTCTATCTTCTGAATTGCATCTCTCCATTTTCCTCTTCCATTGTTACAAGAATGATAACTGTTAAAATGCAAGATTTGTGATATTACTCATTGCTAAAAACTCTTCAATAGATCACAAATTTCACAGGATAAAGCTCAAACTTCTTAGGAAATCATTCAGGAAACTCATGATCTGGATGCTCAAGGTAACCAAGGTTTTTCTTTCTTCACCTGAACTCCTACTCTTGCCAACATATTTGTAGCTCAGCAGGGTACCATTATTTCATAATTTAGGTGCTTTTTTGATTTTTTGCTTAATTTCTGAAATGACTTTATTCACTGGCTAGAAACTACTTACCCATCAAACAATCCTTCATAAATAATTAATATGTCCTTTGTGACTTCACTATAATATGAACATTCTACCTGTATAACATCTTATTCAACTTATTTGTGTCCATATCTGTCTCCCTTTACTTAGTAAAATGAGTACAGGTGCAGTAAGGCAGCAAATAGTTAATGGCAACATTCTCTGATTGAACTAGGTATGTGAAGATGACTAACTCTGGGACTCTGGAGTCTCAGTCTTGGATTCTTCCTCACCTCTGGTCAGTCTCAGCTTCTACCAAAATTTTAGTATAGCAGATTTTAGAACAGGTTTTACTCAATAATTCTGTACTATTATGATTAAATAGTAAGGGTTTAGATGATTACTGGAAAATTACTACAACATTAAATAAAATAGTATGCTCCCATTCTCTCTATACATACCTTAATCCTGACTACTGTTAGAAATTAATTTCCACTTTGGAGCCTCCCTAGATTACCTCAAGAAATTCAGAATTATGCCTGTGCTGTTCCTAGTTGTCGTTGCCTAGGCAGCTATTAACCTTCCAGTTTCTGAGAAGTGATCCCTATTTAGTAGGTTTATTGAGCAGACTTTGAAAGATAATTGTATTGAGATCCTTGTGTATATTAGGTGCATGATGTGTTTTTTACTGATTCAGTCCACAAATCCTTTTTTTACATTATAAAGGATTTGTTCAAATCATGTGGCTCTTTGCACTGAATTTTCATGTAGCATTTTTCATGTATTTTTACTTTTAAGGGTATTTCTAAATGCTACTGAGAACAAATTTACTCCCAGGATTTACAAACATATATTTTATTTTTTTTTTACCCTTTAATCTAGTGAATGCTTTAAATGTCAGAGTTACTGGGGGCTCCAGATATAGCTCAGTTGGTAGAGTGCTTGCACAAGACCCTGGGTTCAATCTCTGGTACCACCAAAATAATAATAATAATTATTATTATTATTATTATTATTATTATTATTATTATTATTATAATTTAGAGTTCCTTAAAGTCATTTATTTGTGGGATGAATATATGTCTTTCCCATATACTAATTCCCCAACCTAATAAAGTACAAATTCTCCGGTCCTGCATATACACAGGCACATCACTTACTGCAAGACTCCTGAACAGGGTTTCTTCTGACAGATTATAAACTATGTTTTGAGTACTTAAAATAAAAGAAACATTTGTTTTTATTCATAGTGAAAATGAAAAAAAAATCTTTTCACAAAAGTGTTGGTAAATTATAGGATTGGGGCAGAGTATTAGCATTGCTATACCTTCTTGCACTATTTTACCACTTAATTATGTTTTCTAAAAAGAAACACTAAAGAATGTAAATATGCTGTGATGTAAAAAGGTGCATTATAAAAGTCATAAAATAGTTGTTAAGCAATGTCTCTGGAAACATTAAACATGAACTAGGAAGTGAGTGGGACCATATGACCTTCGATATTTCTTTTAGGACTCAAAGATACTTTTATGAATCAATATCATTTTTAAAATTTATTTATTAGTTCTAATCAGTTATTCATGACAGTAGAAAACTCTTCTATTCATTGTACACAAATGGAGCAGAATTTGTCACTTCTCTGGTTGTGCATGAAGTAGAGCCACACCATTCGTGCAATCATACATGTACCTAGGGTAATGATGTCCATCTCATTCCACTATCTTTCCCACCCCTTTGCCCCTTCCCCCCTCCCCTTTGCCCCATGCAAACTTCCTCCATTTACCACATGCCTCCCCATATGGATTAGCATCAACTTATCACAGAAAACATAAGGCCCCTGGTTTTTTGAGATTGTCTTATTTCCCTTAGCATAATATTTCTCCAGCTCCATCCATTTACCTAAAAATGCCATGATTTTATTCCCTTTTAATGTTGAGTAATATTCCATTGTGTATATATAACACATTTTCTTTATCCATTTATCTACTGAAGGGTATCAAGGTTGGTTCCACAATTTAACTATTGTGAATTGTGCTGCTATTATAAACATTCATGTGCTGTGTCCCTGTAATATGCTGTTTTTAATAGCTGGGTCAAATGGTGGTTCCATTCCCAGTTTTCTAAGGAATCTCCATACTGCAATAATTTGCAGTCCCACAAACAATATGTGAGTGTGCCTTTTACCCCATATCCTCGCCAACACTTACTTTGTTTGTATTCTTGATAACTGCCATTCTGACTACACTGAGATGAAATCTTAGTTTTTATTTGCATTTCTCTAATTACTAGAGAAGTTGAACATTTTTTTCACATATTTGTTGATTGATTATATTTCATTTTCTGAGAAGTGTCTGTTCAATTCCTTAGTCCATTTATTGATTGGGTTATCTGTTTTTTTGGTATTAAGTTTTTTGAGTTCTTATATATCCTGAAGATTAGTGCTCTATCTGATGTGCATGTGGCAAAAATTTACTCCCAAAATGTAGGCTCTGTCTTCACCTCACTGTTTCTTTTTTTGAGAAGAAGCTTTTTCATTTGAATCCATCCCATTTATTGATTCTTGATTTTATTTCTTGTGCTTTAGGAGTCTAATTAAAGAAGTATGGGCCTAGTATGACATTATGAAGATTTAGGCCTACTTTTTCTTCTATTAGGTGTAGGTCCTTGATCCACTTTGAGTTTTGTGCATGGTGAGAGATAGGGGTTTAGTTTCATTTTGCTGCATATGGATTTCCAGTTTTCTCAGCACAATTTCTTGAAGATGCTATCTCTTTTTCCAATGTATGTCTTTGGCTCCTTTGTCTAGTATGAGATAATTGTGTTTATGTGGGTTTGTCTCTGTACCTTCTATTCTGTACCATTGGTCTATGTGTCTATTTTGGTGCCAATATCATGATGTTTTTGTTACTATTGTTCTGTAGTATAGTTTAAGGTCTGGTATTGTGAAGCCCCCTACTTCACTCTTGCTAAGGATTTCTTTGGCTTTCTGAGTTCTTATGTTTCCAGATGAATTTTATGATTGCCTTTTCTATTTGTATAAGGAAGGACTTTGGGATTTTAATTGGAACTTCATTGAATCTATATAGCACTTTAGTAGTTTTACTAAATTCTCTTTCAGAGGATTCATCACTAATGTATAGTAATGCATTTGATTTATGGTCATTGATTTTAAATTTGGTACTTTGCTGAATTCATTTATTAATCCTAGAAGCTTTCTGCTTGAATTTTTTGGATCTTCTATGTATTTGATCATGTTGTTGACAACTAATGATAGTTCAAGTTCCCTTTTCCTACCCTGATCCCCTTAATTTTTTATCTAATTGTTCTGTGTAGAGTTTCAAGAACTATGTTGAAGAAAAGTGTTGAAAGAGGGCATTCCTGTCTTTTTCCCTGTTTTAGACGGAATGCTTCCAATTTCTCTCCATTTAGGATAATGTTGGCATTGGATTTAGCATAGAGAACTTTTACAATGTTGAGGTATCCCTACTAGTGGTTTGAACATGAAAGGGTATTGTATATTGTCAAATGCTTTTCCTGCATGAATTGATATAATAACACGATTCTTATTTTAAGACTATTGATGTGATGGATTACGTTTATTGATTTCCGTATGTTGAAGCAACCTTGCATCCTTGGAATGAATCCCACATGATCATGGTGCACTATTTTTTTAAATGTATTTTTATGTGCAATTTGCCAAAATTTTGTTGATAGTTTTTGCATCTATGTTCATTAGCGACATTTCTTTTCTTGATGTACCTGTCTGGTTTTGGTATCAGGGTGATACTAGCCTCATAGAATGAGTTTGGAAGGGTTCCCTCCTTTTTTAATTTATGGAATAATTTGAGGAGTATTAGTATTAATTCCTCTTTGTAAGTCTTGTAGAACTTGGCTGAGAATCCATCAGGTCCTGAGCTTTTCTTGGTTGGTAGGCTTTGATAGTGTCTTCTATTCCTTTGGTTGAAATTGATCTGTTTAAGTTGTGTATGTCCTCCTGGTTCAGTTTGGATAGGTAATATGCCTCTAAAAATTTGTTGGTGTCTTTGGAATTTTCTATTTTACTTGAGTATAAATTTTCAAAATAGTTTCTAATTATCTTTTGTATTTCAACAGTGTCTGTCATGATATTTCCTTTTTCATCACAAATTTTAGTAATTTCAGTTTTCTCTGTCCTCCTTTTTCTTGGGGTGGCTAAGGGTTTCTCAATTTTATTTATTTTTAAAAGAACCAACTTTTACTTTTGTCAGTTTTTTATATTGTTTCTTTTGTTCCAATTTCATTGATTTCAGCTCTAATTTTAATTATTTCCTATCTTTTGCTTCTTTGGATGTGGTTTGTTTCTCTTTTCTAGGACTTTGAGATATAATACCAGGTTTTGTTTATTTGTTGACTTTTTTTTCTTTTAATGTATGAGCGTAATGAAATGAACTTTCCTCTTAGTAATGACTTCATAGTGTTCCAAAGATTTCTATACATTGTATCTGAGTTCTCATTTACCTTTAAGAATTTTTTAATTTCCTCCATGATATCTTCTGTTATCCATGTATCATTCAATAGCATATTATTTAGTCTCCAGGAGTAGCTTCTGCTTTTTATTTTATCATTTATTTCTAATTTCATTCCATTATGATCAGGTAGAATAGAGGGTAGTATCTCTATTTTTCTTGTATTTGCTAAGACTTGCTTTGTGGCATAACATATGGTCTATTTTGGAGAAGGATCTATGTGCTGCTAAGAAAAAAAGTCTTTTCACTTGTTGATGGATTCAGTATTCGATATATTTGTGTTAAGTGTAAGTTATTGATTGTTTTATTGAGTTTTTTAGTTTCTTTGTATAAATTACCCAGTAATATTTTGTTATGGTCTATTTGATTCTTGAAGTTGAGAAGTGTGGTTTGAAACACATAGATGCCCAATTATTTGGGGCATAGATATTCATGATTGTTATGTCTTGTGAATGTATGATTCCCTTAAATATATGAAATTACCTTTTTTTTAAATCCCTTTTCACTAGCTTTGGTTTGAAGTCCACTTTATCTGATATGAGGATGAAAACCCCTGCTTGTTTATGTGGTCTATATGAGTGATATGTTTTTCCCATCCTTTTACCTTCAATCTGTGGATGTCTTCCTGTGAGATGTGTCTCTTGAAGGCAGCATATTGTTGAGTCTTTTTTTAAAACCCAATCCGCCAGTCTGTGTCTTTTAATCTATGTTTTTTAACTTGGTTTCTCCTTTGATTGGCCTTTCCTTTGGAGTACTTTCTTCCTTTGCAGATTTTCATTGTTATTTTTCATTTTCTTCTCGTGAAATATTTTGCTAAGAATGTTCTGTAGTGCAGACCTTCTTGCTGTAAATTCTTTTAGCTTTTGTTTATCATGGAAAGTTTTTATTTTGTCATCAAATCTGAAGCTTAATTTTTCTGGATATAAGATTCTTGGTTGGCATCAGAGCTTGGTATATGTTGTCCCCTGATCTCTTGGCTTTGAGGGTCTGGGTTGAAAAATCTGCTGAGATCTGAATTGGTCTTCCCTTCTATGTAATCTGATTCCTCTCTTTTGAGGCCCTTAAAATTATATCCTTATTCTGTATGCCAGGCATTTTCACTATAATGTATCTTGGAGTAGATATGTTTTAATTTTGTTTAAAAGGCTTACATTTAGGGTCCTGTAAGCCTTTTGTATTAGATTTTCCACTTCATTCTTAATTTTTGGTAAATTTGTTTATATTATTTCAACATTCCTTTGATTTGAATCTCTGTGCCTTCCTATGTCCAAATAAATCTTAGATTTGGTCTTTTAATGCTATCCCATAATTCTTGGATGTTCAGTTCGTGGTTTCTTAACAACTTCACTCTGTGGTCAACTTTATTTTTAAGATTATATATTTTGTCTTCATTGTCTGAGGTTCTGTCTTCCAAGTGATCTAGTCTGTTGATGATGCTTTCTATTGAGATTTTTAATTTGTTTTTTTGTTTGTTGGTTAGTTGGTTTCCATCATTTCAAGGATTTCTGGCTTTTTTTTTTTCAGAATCTCTATCTCTTTCTTGAAGTAATTTTTGCTACCTGTATTTGCTCTCTTATATCTTTTTTGGAGTGATCAATTTTTGTTTGTGTTTGCTTTCTTAGGTAATTCTTTAATTCACAGAGATTATTTTTATTATGTACATTTTAAACTCATTCTCTGACATTTCATGTATTGCGCTGTCAATGAGTTCTCCTGGTGTAGTATCTTGGTTTGTTTGAGGACCTTTCCTCCCCTCCCCCACTTTTATTTTTTTTTTCTTATTGCCTATGTGTCTTCTTGTCTTGCAATGCAGCTCTGAGGTATTGCAGTTTCAACCCTATAATTTTATAGTGTCTCTGCAGGTTACCAATACCTTATCTTTAAGGGCGATATTGATATTTACAGCATGAAATGCAATCAATATGCAGCCATAAATCCATGATTTTCTATTTTGACATTTACAGTTTTGTTGCTATAAACAGACATGATGAATTCAGTTATCTTCTACCATATAGCCAGTAAGTTTGCATTTTCTAATGGTGTGTGTGTGGGGGGGGGGTAGGCTGTGATGTTTATGAGGTAGAATGTGAGAATGTAGAGGTATTATATTATAGAACTAGTGAAAGGGTAATCAAAAGAAATTAGCTGTTAGTAGGAATAAAAAGAGTGAGGTGACCCTATGCAAGGCTCCCTGTTGCCTTTGCAACAGGATGGTGTCTGTTAGCACACCTAGGAGAGATACTTCTGGGGCAACTGGATCCACAGAGACCTAGGTAACAGTCTTCCAGGTCCTGGTTGTTGTCCCTAGATGGAAGCGGCTGTGTACCTAGTTGGAGGCAGGAGTAGTGTCAAGCCTGTAGGTACCTTAATGTTGGGCTTCCAGGCTCCAGTCAGTATCTAAAGGTGGAAGCTTCCCCCACTAAAGATGGTAGAGGCAGCTGTGGAGGTAACCTAAGATGTGGTGGAGATGTCCCTAGATGGAGGCAACTGCTTTCAGAGATGGGGCTGGAAGGATGGGCTGTTCCACGGCATTCGGGAGACTTTTTGATGATGCCACAGTGTGTCATGCAGTGCTGCGATGGCCAGCTGCCTCCTGGCCCTGTCTGATGTCCCATGGTGGAGATTACCATGTGAGAAGGGCTATGGCGGTGGCTGCAATATCCCAAGATGGAGGTAGTTTGGGTGGAGCCACTCCATTTGAGTGGAGTTGAATATGGAACCTCAGTGTGGTCCCTGCCCAGGTGCAGTGTTCCTCTCTACGGGCAGCCATGGGGCAGCAATGGGCACTTGGTGGGTCCAGGATGAAAATCATTTTGATTTAAACTAATATTTTGTTCCTAAAAGTATATCAAGGCAAATTAAGGTTAAATTCTTTAAAGACAGGCAAGAAGAATGAAAGAATATTTTCTTTGAAAAAGAATGCTCTTCCTCCTTTAATTTAAAAAAAAGGAAGAGTTCAGTTTCAAGGAGCAAGTCTTAATTATAAAATTATGATATTGCATATTTTAAAATAATAAGATTGCCTAATTTTCCCTAACACTACTGCCATTTAGCCATTTGAAAATTATTTTTTAAATTACATTTTGAGAAAATAATATGTATATTCTAGTCTGTCCCTTACTTCAATTTTTTATGTTTTTATTGGTATATCATAATTATGCATAATAGTGGGATAATTGTGGTATATTTGTACATGCACAAAACATAATTTGATCAATTTCATTCCCAGTACTTCCCCTTTCCCATATATCCTCACTCCTCCTAATGCTGTTGACTCAATAAATCTTGTTTAAGAATAAGATAAGATAAAACATGTTTCACCCACATCAGTTTTAACTAATATATTATTTCAATATTTCCAAGTTATAATTAACAAAACATGCAAACAATATTGAAAAAACTAAAATTCAGAAAGATGTTTTCCTTTTCTTTTGCTCATGACGAACATATTATTCACTTTAAGCAAGTTTCTTTCACTTCATTAGAAAGCAGAGAAGCCCCTTTACACCAGCACTTTGCCTCAAGTAAGCTACTAGAGTCTCTGGGTTCCAATGCAGCACTGTAGTTGCTCTTAGAAAGACGAATGAACCTCAGGCATATTCAGAACAGTTCAAAGGAAATCCCAGGAATCCACTTACACTACTTATGCCATGCAGATTTTGAAGAGGAAATTATTTTTACTGTGTGGATTGCCTTTAAAAAAAAGAAAAGAAAAGAAAAGAAAGGTTGATATTCTAATGTAACAGGACTAGATGAGGAACCCATACTCCATGCCGTGCAACATTAGAAAACACCATTTAAAAAATATTTTTAATTGCATTTTCATGAATACTGAATATAAAGTGTTCCTTTTTTCTCATTGCTAAAATTATGTTACTGTTGCTGCTGCTTTTACTGTTATAATTTTATTTCAAAGACACAGTATGTCTGAAGCTACTGAACACTAGAGTTATCTTAAAAGTAAATAAGTTGAGGTAAATGGCTAAATACAGAAAGGATTGCAATAAATGTAGAAAATATTACAATAAATAATGCAGTTTCAGCACTAATATTGATTTCTTAACCTTTGATGAGAATGTACAGGTTTAAAATATATTGGTTCAGAAATAAAATCAGTTCTAAAAGCATTTTCAGTTATTTTGCACTAATGGATGAAGGTTGTTTGATTTGAAGTCACAAAATCAAATTTAAATCACAGGTCTTGGTGTAAAAATCTGGGTAAAATGCTATGCTGACTTAAATAGGAATATAACACAAGCTGGAACATAATATTGTTTTAAACATCATGTGAAACAGTTATGTGAAGCAGACATATTTTACCTCACACAGTAATAATTAAATGTCAATTATTAACCTGCACAAACCAATAATGTTCCTAACAATCTGTGTCATAGAGTTAATTTACATTTTTTAAATTACTATTTATTTACTTGTTCAGCAGTTAAACACTTGTTTTATTTTATTTTTATTGTACACATGTAAACTATGCATAATATTTTGATATACATATAAAATAAGTAAATAATATGGTCCAGGAAATTAACTTATACATCACATACCTTTACATTTTTTTAGCAAAAGCACATTTTTTTAGCAAATCTCCAGTACAATATAAAATACACTGTTATGTAGTTCATTAGATCCCTAGACTTATTTATCTTACATAACTCCAATTTTGTGCAGTTTAACCAACATCTCCATTTTTTTCTCTCACTCCCACACATCCCTGAACACCAGCTTCTATTCTTTGTTTTCTATGGATTCAATTTATTTTACATTCCGTGTATAAGTAAGCTCATGCATATTACTGTATCCGTGTTAGGATACACTTAGCATAATGTTTTGTAATTTCATCCAGGTTTCATAAATCGCATGAATTTCTACTTTTTAAAGGTTTAGTAATATTCTATTATTTATATGAAATATATGCACATTATATATATGCACATATATATAATGTTATCTATGTATAATATATGTGACAGAAAATATTGAATATAATGGAATATATAATCTATATTTTCTTTATCTATTCATCATATTAACATTTAAGATGTTTCCTTAACCTGGTTACTGTGAATAACAAATAAATGTGGGAGTACAGTAGCTCCCCAAAACACTGATCTCAGTTCTTTCAGATATATTTTCAGCAGAGAGTAGTCCTATTTTTAATTTTCTGAGGAATCTCCATACTGCTTTCCATAATGCATTCCCTAATGATTCATGACATTCAGCATTTTTTCATAGGCCTATTGACCAGTTTTATGTCTTCTTTGAAAAAATGTCTATTCAGATCCTTCCCCCAGGTTTTTTAAATGGGGTTGTTTTTGTTTTGTTGCTATCAATTGAGTGACTTCTTTACTAGAAATTAGACAGTGTCTATTCCTCCCATGCTCCCTCTGCCTATCCCATTAAGAATCAGCCTCTTATAGCAAAGACAACACTCACATTTGGTTTTTTGGGGGATTGGCTAACTTCACTTAGCATTCTCTTCTCTAACTTCATCCATTTATGGGCAACTGCATGATTTTATTCTCTTTTATTGCTGATAAATATTCCATTGTGTATATATGCCACATTGTTTTATCCATTCATCTATTGAAGGGCATCTAGGTTGGTTCCACAGTTTAGCTATTGTGAATTGTGCTGCTATAAACATTGATGTGGTTGTGTCCCTGTAGTATGCTGTTTTTAAGTCCTTTGGGTATAGACTGGGTCAAATGGTGGTTCGATTCTGATTTTTCAAGGAATCTCCATACTGCTTTCCATATTGGCTGCACCAATTTGCAGTCCCAACAGCAGTGTATGAATGTGCCTTTTCCCCTACATCCTCGCCAATACTTATTGTTGTTTGTTTTCATAATAGCTGCCATTCTGACTGGAGGGAGATGAAGTCTTAGAGTGGATTTGATCTGCATTTCTCTAATTGCTAGTGATGATGAACATTTTTCATGTATTTGTTGATTGATTGTATATCATTTTCTGAGAAGTGTCTGTTCAGGTACTTGGCCCATTTATTGATTGGGTTATTTGACTTTTTGGTGTTTAGCTTTTTGAGTTATTTATACATCCTAGAGATTAGTGCTCTATCTGATGTGTGAGGGGTAAAGATTTGCTCCCAAGATGTAGGCTCTCTATTCACCTCACAGATTGTTTCTTTTGTTGAGAAGAGACTTTTTAGTTTGAAGGGAGGAGCCATGGGGTTATAAATGATGCTGAAATGTGATAATTATTATTATCCAAAATATATGTATAAAGACATGAATTGGTGTGAATATACTTTGTATACAACCAGAGATATGAAAAATTGTGCTCTATATGTGTAATAACAATTGTAATGCATTCAACTGTCATATATAAATAAAAAGAGCAAAAATGAAAAAAAATGATATTAGACAGTGTACAAATGAATTACATGTGTCAGAGTTAATTCCTTAAAAATATTATATGTGAGAAGACACATATTTAGCAAAGTTAAAGATTGCTCTAAACTCTAGAAATTAAAAAAAAACTTAAGAAAAATTTCAAAATCAGATAAATCAGATTTCCATTACTATAGCCAATACCTAGATAATAAACTTATTTATTTATATATTCAGCTCACAATTTTGAAGGTTCCAATCCATGTTTTGTCAGAACCACTGCTTTTAAATATTTGATGAGAGTGCAGCAGATCATGATAGTAACACATGGTGAAGGAAAACTGCTCACCTCATGGCTGAGATGGGAAAAGCAAGAACAAGGAAGACACCAGGGTCCTAGCATCACCTTTGGGCCATATCTTCAATGAACTGGGGACTTCTCACTAGACCCCATCTACTAGCATTTCCACCAACTACAAGTAGTGCCACACTGGGGGTGAGGCTTTGACCACATAGAGCTTTGGAACACACTTATAATCTAAACTATGCCATTTTCTTTCTGTTTGTAAGCTTATAAGATTATGTTACATATTTCTACTCAAAGTGTGTTTATATGGCCATGAAGATGATTTCTCATATGATTTTCAGTTTTCTTCCAACAAGAAACAAAAAAAATATATATAAGAAAGACAGTATATTCTGGCACTCTCCCAACTAATTAGAGTGCTATTCTTATAGATTCACTGTCTAAATCAGTCCAAAATCAGTCTGAATCAGTCCAAAATCTTAAATAGTGAACTCCTAAGTAAGACAGAGGTCAGGAGGGTTTCACTGTGTAACCATGGCATAAGAAGGGATGTATTCATGATACTTCAAACTTGTTTATATTCTATCATCAGGCTAAAACCTTCACTTCCTAAATGTGCCTTGAATTTGCATGCTGTCAGTGAAACTATCTTGGTATGTTAATGTTTTTCTTGATAAGAATTCCAGGGGAGATAAACGGCAAGGGCCTCAAGCTGATTCTGAAGATCTTTAACAGTCATCATTACATTTATTATGGAGACTGGCATCACCATTCTTAGAATTTCGATTCTTTCTCAGAAGAAAATTATTCAAATTTGGAAGGAACACTGCTAAGAAAAAAAATAAAGGAAGATTAGTGTGAATGACTATAAAACTTTTATAAAGATAGTCAATGTACTTAAATGCACTTGTAAGAATAGAATAAAGAGGGTTATTTTATTTAAGAGTATTAATACATGAGATTAAATATCTTCAAATTATGTTTTAAAAATACAAGAGTGTGTGGAACTGTTAGTTTTAAGAATGGGAGCATTTACAAGGTAAATTAAAAATTCCATTTGATTACAAATACCATTTTAACCCTCTCATCTTGCTTTAAAAGGCAAACTTTTTATTATATTAATTCTCTTAAATTATTGCACATAAATATGAAAAATACCTTTCATTTTTGTATATGTATGTTTTTTCATGTCCTTTGTTTTCTATACAATATTAGAAACTTTTTTTTGTTAAAAATTTTCCAATGCTACATGGTCTTTGAAGAGTTTTCAATTTATAAATGAAAAATATAACTTTTGCATCAGGATTTACTAAGGTAATTACAATGGGTTATTTGCTATTCCTGGATGTCTTTGTTCTTGAAAAATTTAAAAAATTTCTCCATAAACTTCCACTTCAGGTATCAATACATTTTGAAATAAAATCGAAATCACAAAGAAGGATGCATTTGTAATGAAAATAATAGATTGGTGGTTCAGAATAAATAATAATATTATGTCCTTCAGGTGGTATTTACTTTTTTATATTTACTTTGTAATAATTATTCAAGCTGTGATATTATAAATTAGTCTTCTCTATGGATATTATACTTCAGTGAAAATATTTATAAAATTTTAAGAAAATAAAGTAATCACATTGGGAGAAGAGGAAATACTTTCATGGCTTGGTAAAGCTATGTTCAGTACTTCAGACTGCCCATCTATGACATTAATAAGGAAGAGTTTGTGTGATACCTTCTGACAAGTCCATAGTGAAAGCTCTTAGTTCTTTGGGGACATCTATGGTGAGGGGGTCACACATTTCTTGACTGCTGTGACAGTGGCATTTTGCTTTCATTATTACTGGGTATTTTTTAGTCAAGCTTCATCTTGAGGTCCTCCTAAGGATCTTATACCCACTAATACCTAAAGCCCTTTGTCCTTAAAAAATAGTAACATGGATTTTGTTTGCAACTAAGCAATCTGATCATTAAGAAATAACTGACAAGTTTTTGAGAGATTTTAGTTGTGAAATGGTCGAATTTGGGGGTTCTTGAACTGTTCTTACTAAAGTAACTGTGGCCCTTTGTTACCAATTAGAAGAGAATCAAGAAGCATCTCTTTTCCAGAACTTTTATGAAGCAGGCACTAGTTTGAACAGACAATATCTAGTACTGATGGAGGACCTGGAATTGTATGGCTAACAAAAAGGTCTTCCCATCCTAAAAAAGTTGAGAAAAAATTGCAGATAAATTGGTGGGCAGAAGCAACTACACACAGAACAGGATGATGGAAACTATCTATAACAAGTACAAATATCTTTGTGAATCAAAATATTCTGAAAAAATTTTAAAAATCACATTAACTGTGATCGTTTGGAACAGAGAGAGTGAGAAGTGTAAAAGGAACAAAACAATATTTGAAATTACATTTAATCCAACCTATAATAATTTACATAATGCACAAACAAGCATGTTAAGCAAAGATCATTAGAATCATAAGATTAAATTTTAGCATATATTTTAGTTTTCTTAGGTACATTTATTGTACTTATTATACAATTTATAACTTGACCAAATCATTAGCAATTGATATTAGCAATTACACTATGGATCATATGTTGGTCAATATTAAAACTTTATTATTTTTTAATTATAACCTTTAGTATTTTTATCTTCTCAGATATTTATTCTGAAAATCTTATGAGTACTTTTAAATATTTGTAGATGCTTCTGTTTCTATTTCATTTTGTCGTATTACTTTATAAATTGTATTTATAAAGTATGAATTTAGAAATTAATTCAGATCATAATATTAGAATTGAGATGATGAATCCAAATGATATGAAGTATTTTGTTCACATGACACAGACTTGCATATCTATGACATAAATAAAGAAGAGTTTATGTACAGCTGTCTATATACTAAATTTCTATTAACATCATAAATTTTACATTCCTTAAAGTTTTAAGTCCTTTCTCTTGAAATTTTATTCAGTTGAGTAGAATAAATACAATGCATTTTTACTTCCCAATAGTGAGATAAATATATAATACTTTGTAAGGTAAATTACTGAATGAGAGTTTGAGTTCTCACTGATGATTAAGAAATATCAACAATTTTGTGAAGAGGAAGTGAATGAAATGAGGAGAGTTACCAGTGTAGAATCAGGCATTGGTGAGGTCATGCTTGTAACCAAAGCAAATATTAGTTTCTGCAACTCAGTCAGATGCTGCATGCTCTATTCTGTGCAGGATATTCTATATAATATACATTTTCTTACCCCAATGCTTTTATTGTATCCAGTGAGAAAACTGCTGGAGTGTTTTGAGATAAGAATATTTACTGTGTGTACCTCTGCTGACATTTGTCCACTGAGACAAGTCCTTTAGTAAATTGTTTCTCTATTGACATTTGATCTCAATGGAAGTTTGTGTTTTCTTATCTAGCAGATAATACCCACAAAGTATCTATTAGATATTAAAATTGTGTCTTTAGAGATTGGCAAAATCCTTGTTTACACTTAAAAAGCAATGTTCCCTCTCATGTGAAAATCCTTTCAGTATTCTCACAGTATATACAGTTTACTACTCATTTGGATATTAACTAACTTATAATATTATTTAAATTAAATAAGTCATTAACTTAATTATCCCACCAGCCTTCTAGAAATATTAATTTCACCTCAATGTGATATCTTCTCTCAGCAAATTATACACTCAAAATTTTATTGAAATAGAAAGTACGTAAAATATAGTAAGTTAAGAAAGGATTAACTGTATAAGAATATTGTGTTATTATTTTTAATCAAACTGTTTTCCTCGGTTTATACCACCAATTTTCACTTCATGATCCCTCTCTAATTAACTGATGCATTCAGGCAAATATATATGCATTTGTGGGGGCAGGGTGTGGATATCATTAGCCTTGCTTGGTGGAAACTGAGACTAGGATTTATAAAATGACCTCAAAATTAAACTGGATACTAAAATAAAAATGACAGAAATAAAATGAATTCAAATTTCTCTATAAAACCTTAAGAAAATTCAATAGAGTTGCAAAAAAGAGGAAGATAATCATAAGAGAAGCTTTTCCAGGAAGGATTGCATGCATTACTGGATTTTGCTTTGCACAGAATCTCACTAATTTTACCAAATATGGAAAGACAACACACCAAGGAGTTATGAGGGAATTGAAATAAATTACACAGCTAGACCCTCCTTAAAACTCACAATAGGCAGGAAAAATGTTTAAAACATACAGGCAGAAAGGTTGTAATTACTCAGAACGAATTATCTGCAGCAACTGAGAGGGATTTGAGAGTAGAGAGAGATAAAAGAGAAAGTGAAATGAGAAGATGTCTACTGAGATGGTAATATCAAGGGGAAAGATATTTGCAGAGTTCCAACTGAAGCAATCTAGCTCTAAAACCTAAACAAAATTTCTTGTAATAGCATGCTGTTATCTTTATTTTTGACATGGTAACCGAATTAGAAACAAGTGAATTTTAATAGTAGATATACTTGAAGAACTTTAATATTGGGAAAAAATGAAAATTATTATCTCATATCTGTATCTATCTATTATCTATCTATCTATCTATCTATCTATTTATACACACGTATATCTTGGGTTATTATACAATAGAATGTTAACTTATTAAACTTTCTGAGGATTAATATAGAAACATAAATAGCATTTCTCTCTATAAAGAACAAGAGTTTAGAGCACATAATACAAGAATAGAGAACGATGCATAACAAAATGATACCAAAACTGTGCAAACAATAAATAAAATCAAGAAATCCTTTGAAAAATCAAAAGAAAATAAATGGAAAGTTTTTAGTTATTTATCAATAATAAAAAGTAGTAAATACATTAATTACCCTTAAGTAAATACAATTTTACAAAACCAATAGGAATATCAGAATATTTTATATTTTGGAGTGTTTGTAATATTAATAAAACAGTGCATGTGTTAATACCAAAAACATTTTTAAAGAAGATGATACTAGTAATTTATAGTAACATATTTTATTAAATATAAATTATTAAAAGTATTATCTGAAGAAAAAAACCCACAAAAATAAAACACTTGGAGAGTGTGGAAATACACTCAAATACACATATTGCAACAGTCTTTCCAAATTATGAATGAGTGTATACATCTTTCATACTACTATTTTCCTAGGTGGTGGCAAAAAGCTGAAGTGTAGAGATAGTCACTCTCATTCAACTTTTTTCAATTATTTAAAAGACTCCTATGCAAAGAAATGGACCTGTCTCAAGTCTTGGCACAGTATCTTAGAATAATAATGACACCATAAAAGAAGATCTAGGACCACCCTTTCAGCTCCTGCCTATCGCAGGTGAATTTCATTTGGTCTGGAGTATATGAGAAATTAACCGAAGTTGTTACTTACTTTTGATCTTGAATTGTAGCTCTGTCCTTCTGTAAAATGACTGGTTTCTCAATATCAATTTGACTTCTTCTCTTAAATGACACTAACATTTTGCTAACTTTGTATCATGAAGTAGTGTGTCTTCATCTTAATGCTAATTAATGCTAATTCCTCACTGATCCCATCTAGTTTATCCTCTTAAAAGGATCTTTGTTTAACTTGTCCTAACATATGTCTCCATACAAAAACATGTTCTGTGGTTTAGATAATTTTTTGAATTCCTATGATATATATATGATGTGAGTCACTTCCCTATCCTTAACATACAACATTTACTAGAAGATAAAATTGAAAACAATTTTGTGTTATTAGGTAAATAAAAGAGAAAGAAGTATTTGATAAGCAATGTAACAGAAGCAGTATAATAGCAGTGACGACATTCAAAAGTTATTTTCTTTTTAAATAATTTAACTTTCTTATATATATTTAGACAGAAAACTATATTAATTGTAAGCATATAGATAATTCTATATGAGTAGATAATTAGAGAAGCAATGCATACCTGTTTCTTACTTTAATAAAAAAAATTGAGATGCCTATTCTTTCATCTTTTTAATTTATTATGTCAGTAAATATTATTTTGACCTCTTAAGCAAAATTTTCTTTAAAAGTTGTATCACTTGCCAAAAAGAAAAACAATAGTAAGATAATTCTTGAAGTCGTCACATGAACTTGAATAAACAATAGTGATATTATCTCATCATGGAGTTTGTATTTTTAACCTATTTTTATTCCTATATTTATGATTTTTATGGAATTTAATTACAATTTTCCAAATTAATTAAGTTATGTGGAATGAAAATTATTCCTATAACAGCAAAATAAAAAATGATAAAAGTACCAGAATATTAACCACTCATGTCCAGAAACAAAAGCCCTTTTTGAACTTAAAACCTGCTATTTAATTCATTGCATATCTAATTAGACTATAAAAATTAGTAAACACTAAGAAACTATAGAGTTATTTTCTTGAATTTGTAAAATTTTAGTAATATTAAATAAATAAAAAGAGGTGGTGAGGACAACTTTGTTAGTGAGCTTTTTGTCCCTGTGAACAAAATAACTGACAAGAGCAATTTAGAGGATGAAAAGTTTCATTTATGGTTTCAGAAATTAAATTCAGAATCACCTGGCACTGGGCACCAGGTGAACCAGAAAAACTTGGTGGAAGAGTATGGTGGAGGAGAGCTGTGTAGCCCATAGGCGCTGGGAAGAAAAGAGAGAGCATGAGGAACCAGGGACAAAATATAAACCTGAAGAGAATACCCACTGCCTCCTGTCTGTCAAATGGATTAATCCATTGATTGGGTTACTGATCTCATAGTTTAATCATTTCACCTCCTGCATTAACACAAAATACCAAAGCAAAATAGGATGAAAAAATGAAAGGGGTCTTATCTTTGTGCTTAGAGAGGGAAAAATGGGGTTAGGGAGAGGAAGGAGGAAAATTACCAAGAGGAGAAGTAAGGGAGTAAGAAGAAAAGGAGGAGGATGAAGGAAGGTGCGAGTCATTTACTTTTAATAATTTGAAATATATAAAGAATACCGAAATAGCCTGGAAATAAAATGGGATCACTCACAATTCCAACTTAGTGCAAACCACTACTACTCTTTTAGCACAGAAGCTTTTAACTATTTCCATATGTGTAGGAAAATTAATTCCAGTGCTAAAATCTATATTCTCTTCATCCTGAGCATATAGCTAGGATATATTTTCCATATATTTTGTGCAACTAGGCAAAGTTTTGTGCTTGAACTTTGGACAAAAACTGCTGCCAGAGGAATTGAACAAGTTGTGCTTTGTCATCCTAAAATCAGCACACTATAGTGACATAGCCATATCAATGTTTATAGAAGCTGCATTCCTAATGGCTAAGCTAAAGAACCAAATGAGGTGCCCTTGAACAAATGAATGGATACAGGTCTCGTGGAAGATGGCGGCGAAGGGAGTGCATCACCCCTGTGTACCGCATCACTGTGCGGGAGAATGACGAGTTAGAACGGCTAAAAGCTATCTTGTTAGGAATTTCCAGCAAAATTGGGGTGCTCCAAAACCTAGAGGAAGGATTTCCATCGCACGAGGATCAGCTACGGGGGCTCAAACGCGAGCGATTTGTCCGCATGAAGGGTCACGCTGCTTATTCAGCAAATCGCCACGCGGCTAGAGTCTGCGGCGTGCGCTGGGAAATGACGAGATAGCAACGCAAAGATACAGCGCTGCGGATTCTACGGGCTCCTGCTGGCTGTGCAATCACTGTGCTCAGTGCTGAATTCTGGGTTTGAGACGGGGGAAGGAAGTGGTCCAATTCGCTTCTCCACACCGGTCAGACCACAGAGGAAGCCAGCGGCCACCATCTTGGAGAGTTGAGGTCACCATCCCTGTTTTTGACTGATCGCAGCTCATTCAGCTATAGAACAGGTAATTTCAGTCTGCTATTCGCCTGCGTCTCGCAGACAAATTACTCAGGCTCAGTGCTAAAGAACCCGCGGAAACTGCTTCTTGGAGCCTGCTCCTATCAGAACATACACCAAGCCTGGAGCGGCCGAATTCCGGCTCCCGGAACTGCTCTGGCCCAGGGCTAAAGAACCCGCGGAAACTGCTTCTTGGTCCGGGTCCTGCTGAATACTGTGGAGGTAAATACCAACCAAGCCTTCATAGGCAGTGGCAACAGGATTGAGACGGGGCTTATGAGGGCCGGTCAGGACTCACCCGTTGCTTTGGTCACCCGGCAAAGGGAACGAAATGCTGCCATTTGCATGGGATACCAACATGGAAGAGATCTGATGTCATCAGAAAGCGGTGGAGGAGATAACTTCATCGATACCAGCAGCGAAAGAAACAGTTGGTCTCCTGGTAAAGAAAGTGAGTCACAAACACCCGAGTCTCTCTCACTTTGTCATCAAGCCAGAGGGGCAGAGCAGAGCCGCCACCTGCACCCAGAACAGGCCCATGGACCCGCTGGCGTGGTAGTCACGTCACCCCAATTGGAGTAGGGGCAGAGCAGAGCCGCCACACGCGCCTGCAAGGTAGGTAGACCTGCGACCGACCGGCGGAACAGGCCCAGCGGCCTGCAGGCGTGGTAGTCACGTCACCCCAATTGGAGTAGGGGCATAGCAGAGCCGCCACCCATGCCCACAAGGTAGGCAGACCTGTGACCGGTGGAACAGGCCCAGCGGCCTGCCGGCATGGCAGACACATCACCCCAATTGGAGTAGGGGCAGAGCAGAGCCGCCTCCCGCGCCAGGAACAGGCCCAGTGACCCGCCGGCGTGGTAGTCACGACACCCCAATTGGAGTAAGGGCAGAGCAGAGCCGCCGCCCACGCATGCAAGGTAGGCAGACCTGCGACCAACCGGCAGAACAGGCCCAGCGGCCCGTCAGCGTGGTAGACAGATCGCCCCAATTGGAGGAGGAGCGCAGCCCGCCGCCCTGCCCCTGGCAAGGGAGTAATTTCAACTATACAAGAGCAATATAAAGTATATAGGGGGAAAATCTCAATAACACAACTGTTTCACCAAGCAGAAAGAAACGCGAGCAGTAATGAAAAGA